>NC_060171.1:20794198-20954473 GCF_021292245.1 Micropterus dolomieu | reverse complement strand
CTCACATTTGCAGCGCAGGAGTGAAACATGTTTCGGACTCCTTTGCACATTTCGAACAGCAGCTGACCCGTTCCCTCCGCCTTGTCGGGGTGCTGCTGCAGATCTGAGAACACATGACTCAGCAGGGCATCAAGATCTGGAACCTGTGTGACACAATGAGACATCGTTTTATCACTGAAAACACTGAAACACAAAAATTTACAGTGTAACTACTAAATGTGCTATAACGCTCGATTAAACTGTAAGGCATAAGAAACGAAGGTAAAAGCTAATGTTTGACATCTGCCTGCATTGCAAATTACTCACCTTTCTCATCAAAAAAGAGAAGCTCTCTGCTGCAAACTTGCGGATGTGCTCTTTCTTGTGTGCCAACAGTGTGCTGTATAAACTGTGGGGTGAAAAGAGGTATTGATTTCCACCCACATGCGATGTGCACTCTTCATCTCAATAATATGTAAGTGCTACATTAAGGAAAGAATATCATTCACCATGTTGGAAAACAGATTGACCTGAAAAGCATCCACAGAGACTCCATCCTATTTCTCACCTGTAGATGTTGGTCATGTCCTTCACCATGAGCCTCCACAGGTACTTGTAGAGGTAGGAGAGGCAGGTGAAAGCCCACTCCAGGACCTCTGTATCCTTGGTGTCCAGCAGCGAGGTGATCAGAATAAAGAAGTCCGGGAAGTGGGGGTAGAAATCAGTCTGCAGGTCTCTGGCCAGCTGCACCACCAGGCTGGCGGAAGAGGGAGAAGAGAGGAGAGACACATGTCAGCTAGTTCATCATCTATTGATTCAAGCATTTTTTAAACACACAAAACAACAACTTACTCCAGCAGTGGCTGGTAGGCCAGACTGTCCTTGACAGTCAGGTGTGTCTTCAGACTCTCCACTATGGAATTCTGATGGAAAACCAGCATGTTGAATGACTGGCTCTTGTTGGAAACCTCTTTCAAAAATGTAGCTGTGGAGGAGAGGCATTCATTTTAACAACACTTGGAATCTCTCCTGAAGCTATTTTTGCTGCTAAGATCACTTACTACAAGGCGATAATACAGCAAAATGATGTGGTATTTTATTATACACATACTGAAATGCTCTGTCAAGTTGAGGTCTTTCCATTTTGTCAGTCCTTCAGAGAAGTATGTTTCTACTTCCTGGAGAAGGAGCAAAAAAAAGGCATTACCAATCAGATTCAAACCATGAGACACTCAGAAGCCTATTGTATAAACGAGGTGAACAATTATGTTGCCAAGACTATTCTGTACAAACCTCTGCGTAAGATCCAGTCCTGTCAATACGATGGATGACATTGATGTTGACATTGGCAAGTCTTTCAGCAAAAGTGAGAAACTGAAAGAGACACATCATAAGGGTTTAACCTGCTGGGGCTGGGAAACCACGAATCTAACAATGGTCTTGTAATAATGGGACTCTTTAGGGTCTTCAGTTTAAATGCCATCTTTCCCATGACGTGTTAGACTGTGCTATCTGAGTGAAATTAACTCTGTATCCCTCTACTTGCTTGGACATAACCCGCATCTAAAATATCTGTTTAACCATTGTTACTACGCTAATACAGTTGTGTTTTTATCTCCACCATGTGTCTTTTCTAGCGTCATGCTGCGTTAAGTTACGTTTCTGGACTCTCACCCTGTAGGTGTTCTCAGATTTGTGGTACGAAGACTTGGATTTAATCTTCATCCTCGCCTTGTTGCTTGATATGAGAGTAACTGTATTCCAAAGGTCGTCGTGCGATTTAAATGATTCATGAAAACTCCGATTTATTTCTTCTCTCGACTACAACTGTTTACACACACGCCGACACCAGGGCGCAGCCATGCTGAGCAAAGCATTGTGGGAATTTTTTAGTCCGCGTGGTGGGCGAAGAGAAGCGAAGAAGCGACAGAGAGAAATCGTGCTTTCACTTCCGCCTTCGTTTGAGGCTTCGCGCCTCAACTTCGTTTATTTTTGTTAGGCAAAATTTGATATAACCACGGACCATGTAAGAGCATGGAGCTAAGCGAGAAAACCAAACAATGTTTAGATAAGGTAAAATGCATTGTATATTTATATAATAATATATATGTTCAGTAATAAAGACACTATTAGTTATTATGATCACCAGTAAAGAGCTGCAATGCTCAATTTAAAGCTAGCTTCAGATCTTCAGTGTCATATATTTGTTGTTTTGGAACTGTGAAAAGGACTGCAGTTATAGACATTTTTTTCACAGAAGATATTTTGACATGTCACAGTTGGAAAAGGTATAACTCGATTTTGGCCACCTGTCGAGTTCATACTCCAAACAAATAGGGGGCAGCACAACACTAGAGTAAGCACTAACTGTTGCTAACTGTAGCTGTTGTTGGTTTAGCTGTCCTAGTTTCGTGGGGAATTGTGCTGCATATTGGTTTGCTGCCACACTGTGGTCCTGGCTTACTTGGACACTTGAATAAAAAAAAATCTTTAATGTTATTAATAACACTTGTGCTTTTCCTTCGATGACAAGTCAAAATGTCAATGTCAGATTGAGTGCTGCCTACCCTTTCTTCCTCCCCTGCATAGCAAAACTGTTTAAAAATCAGAGGTCTGTTTCTTATCAGTACCTACTACACACATTTCAGAAGCAGTGAATAACACTTAGAGTAGAGGCAGTAAACAAAAATGTGGTCAGTTAGTAGAAATGTATGCAGGGATGTGAGAACCTTCCTTGTTTCTGCTGTTTTTATCAGTTATTTATTTAAACGATTATTTAATTTTATTCATATTTTCTTGAATCAGTCTTTTTCGTGAGTCATGGGAGTGCTTGTAGGCCATGGCTGAACAAGTTGCAACAATTAATTAGATCTACAACATGTTTTATCATATAGGTTACTGTTGCAAAGTTCTTCTTTTGAATAATATGCAAACTTCAGGACAAAACACATGGAATTGTCGCTATTATTCATTGTACAAAGGAATTGTTCCTTTTGTAAACGTATTTATAAAGTCAGTATTTACGGAGTATAGTATTTTGTGTAGGCCTGTGTGTGTGTGTCTAGAGGTCTAGAGTCAGATGATAGCTTTTATCCTGTGGTCAGGTGAACAGTTGACTCTCCTTACCTGCTGGAATGCTCTCTCTCTCTATTTCACACACACACACACACACACACACACACACACACACACACATATAAAAGGCTTCAGTCTGTGGTCCTGCTCTCTCACTCAGAATGAGAGAATCATTTATCAGGACTTCTATTCATTCAGGTTCTGCTTTTCCAGTCAAAACAAATGTGACAGTTTTGAATAACTTTCTAAAAAGTTCCTAGTTTTGGTCCGACTTGCAGCAAAATGTCAGGGGACTCTCTGGTAGGTGGCTCCTTTGTGGTAGCAGACTATTTGGTGTTTGCTCTCATGCTTGTGCTGTCCGCTGCCGTCGGAGTCTACTATGCCTGGGCGGACAGGGGCCAGCGAAACTCAGGGGACTTCCTAATGGGGGGTCGAAGAATGACAGCCCTGCCTGTCTCCATGTCCCTGACTGCCAGCTTCATGTCCGCCATCACAGTGCTGTCCAACCCAGCCGAGGTAAGGTTATAGCAGATTCCCAAGGGACAAATTCAAAAAACACTTGTCTCCTGAAAAGTCAGTTGTGTCTTTTTCAGTCTGCAGGATGCAAGGAAACTTATTAGTGGGATGAGATGCATCACTTTGTCAGTGGAGTTTTTCAGATTTTTCAATCAAATCAGAGACACAATGGTAGAGACAATGAGACATGCATGGGACATAAACTTAAAACCTAAACTTATGAGCTGTAAGTCAGGGTTTTTCATTACATCATGCAATTATAAGGGGAACTCATGGCACACATTTCCTTGTAATTAAATAAATTTACAGAAAACATTGCAAATCAAAATAGAAAACATTACTCATTCATATCATCCCTAGGTATACCGCTATGGAGCCAATATTGGATTTTATGGTCTCTCCTATGTTATGACTATGGTGGTCGTATCTGAGGTCTTCCTCCCAGTCTTTTACAGGCTGGCCATCACCAGCACATATGATGTGAGTGTGGTTTGATTTTTATATCAGCGTTTGTGTGGTTATTCAGTGCTGTTCTATTGACAAAGCCGTGAAATATGTCACATGTTTTGTTTACCTGTAAAATCAACAGTTACTGTGCAAAGAAAAAGAATTGTGTAAGAGGGGCCTTGGCCTGATCTCAGATTGGTATGGCTCTGCTTCAAAAGTATGTAGAAATAGAGTCTGGTAACAGTAAGGTGACATCAGTTTGGGAAGGATGTATCAGAGCTGTTGCCCTCCTATATACATTTCTGCAGCAAGTTAAGGTGATTTAGAAGTGGCCCAGGAGTAGATAGAGGGTAAGAAATGTCAGATGTGAAGATTGAATGAATAGGTGTCATTCTCGTGAACATGGTACAACTCATGTTATTTCATTGCGCCGCACATTTTTCAGGTATTTTCATATATTTTTAGAGATACTGTGAGGAAATAAATTCATTACCTTCATATATTTTAATAGCTTCTGCAAAACTGTAATGATGAATCACCTTAACATGTAAACAGTTTTTCACTTCAATTTTCATTGTAATTTTGTTTTAAAGCATCGCATTGAAAAAATTGTTGTTTTTTTTCTTGTGAGAAATAGGATGGAAGTCCATTCATCATGGACTGATATGACCTTTCTGACACTAATCTTTTCTTTTATCTGTTTTCTTCTGTCCCTGTCATATCTATACCAAGTACCTGGAGCTGCGTTTCAGCAGAGCAACCCGTCTGCTGGGAACTTTGCTCTTCATTGTTCAGACAGTGAGTAAGAAGCCAGTCAGCACATAATGACAGGGCTTCAACCTCTAAGAGTGAAACAGCAAATCTGACGTCTGAGGGTCATTTATGTCTGTGTTATTTCTCTCTGTCTGTCACAGATCCTCTACACTGGAATCGTCATTTACGCCCCAGCTCTTGCTTTAAACCAAGGTAGGTTTCAGTACACAGCGGTCTGATTCATGAAACATTCCTGAATGAGGGCACTTGAAGCTGTTTGGTTTTGCTCAGTTGAGTGTGCCTGAAACCCTCCCTCCCTCTGCAGTAACTGGTATGGATCTGTGGGGTGCGGTTATTTCCACGGGCGTGGTCTGCACCTTTTACTGCACGATGGTACGTTACAACTGTCTGCTCAACTGAGTTCTGCTGATCACAAAATTAAAACCACTGATATCATCCTTTGATTCCTGGATTTGAATGTGCAGTGCACACAACATCTCTTTGTGGTCTACATTGTGACAGGGTGGTCTGAGGGCGGTGGTGTGGACAGATGTGTTTCAGGTAGGCTTCGGCATGGAAAAAACAACAACAATAACAAGTGGTTGGTACGGTACTACTGGTAATAAGCCATTAGATTTATGAGAGTGTTAAATTGACTGACCAAGTCGGGGATGCATGTGTCATACCTTTTTGTGTTTGCTAGTGACTATACTGTTCACCAGTGAGTCACACACCGCAGCTTTAGGCCACCACAGCAAGGAACTGATCTCCACTTATACAAAAATGGAAAAGTCATTACATGTCAGCCAAACACCAACAATTTTGCTCATGTTTTGGAATAATGCATTACACATGATATGTTATCCATGTAAAATACTTTAAGTGCAACAAACTGGTGAAATTAGAAGCACAACTGGGGCAAAAACAGGGAATATTTCTAAGTAAAATTATCAAACTCCTTCCCCTCCAGCTTGGTGTCATGCTTGCAGGCTTCCTGTCTGTCATCATCAGGTCTGTGGTCTTACAAGGGGGTGTCCTCCCCATCATCTCAGATTCACAACAAGGAGGGAGACTCAACTTTTGGGAGTGAGTATGTGTTGGAGTTCAATGGCTCTATTTAACGGTGGGAAGAGAATAACATTACATTTATCATTAACTGACTCCACAAGTGTTCACTGACCTTCCAGCTCTAGTTATTTCTCTCATGTAACTGTGCTTGTTAGGGAGACAACAGTTAGACTGATAAGGTAGAGACAGTAGCTCAGGCGTTGATCTAGCAGATATCGGTGTTCTCTAGGAATCTGGCAAGGATGAGTTTTACAAAAATGTTAGAGAACTTACTGGCTCCACAGATTAGAGAACAACTCATGGATAGTAATAGATTCCAACATGATGTAGCATTGGAGAATAAACATCAGATAGATTAGTTGTTCTAGGTTAAGGTTAACCTACAGGCAACTGAAATTCAAACTGACCTCTTTTGTCTGTTTCACTAGCTTTGACACGAACCCTCTGAGGAGACACACTTTTTGGACCATAACCATTGGAGGGACATTTGTCTGGGTCAGTATCTATGGGATCAACCAGGCCCAGGTTCAGAGATACATCTCCTGCAAGAGCATCACTCATGCCAGACTGTGAGTTCTGTTTTACCAAGTGAGACATTTACTCAGACACAAGATATAAATGGTGGCAATATTAGCTCCTTTGATTCTTCGTTTGTATATATTTGCTGGTGTATTTACAATTTTCGAAAAGAAAATTTGTCCATTTTTTTGCTACTCTATGTGTGTTTCTCTCTTTTTCCAGATCTCTGTACATCAACCTGTTAGGCCTGTTGTCCATCTTGCTGTGCTCAGTGTTTGCAGGAATGTGCCTCTTCTCAGTCTATAAGAACTGTGACCCATGGACAGCTGGACTGGTTTCTGCTCCTGATCAGGTACGACGGAGAGATGCATCGCATGGCTGAGAGTTATGGTGATCTTGACAAAAACCCCACACATAGGTATACGCATTGAGGATAGAAAGTAACCAAGATTGTGCTGGGGTTTAATCCAGTGTCACCCTTCCTCTGTAGTTGATGCCATATTTGGTGATGGACATCTTGGGAGACTATCCTGGCCTTCCTGGATTGTTTGTTGCAGCTGCGTATAGTGGATCTCTAAGGTTAATACAGTATTTAACATTCATTCCAACAGATCCAACTCACACATTGAGAGTTCAAAAGCTGACTGTATTGTTTACTGCTATTTTGAGCAGATTGTACTCATAGTAAAATATTTTATAATATAAGTTATATTAGGTGTATTTAATCTCTATCATGTTTAATGTTTTTCATTCATGATTTCTTTGATCGGCATATCAGCACATGTTCAGTACTACAAAGTGGGATCAGAAAAAAGCTTTTGCATCCACATATGCAAGGTATTTGTGTGATGGTTTCGTGACTAAATTGTGTGTGATTTCGGTGTCAAATCAACCCCAGCACAGTGTCTTCCAGCATCAATGCACTGGCTGCAGTGACAGTAGAGGACCTGATCAAACCATACACTAACATGTCTGAGAAACACCTGTCCTGGACCTCAAAAGGACTGAGTGAGTGGTTTGTCCTCATTTACAGTATTTCAGCTGAATGTGCTGTCTGTTGAACACTAGTACCATTAGGTAGTACAGTAATTAATGATTCCATTTCTTCCCAAATGTTGTTTGCAGGCGTCTTGTATGGGGTTTTATGTATTGGAATGGCTGGACTGGCTTCACTCATGGGAGGGATCTTGCAGGTAAAGTGGATCTGTTAGTACATAGGCTCCATGGTCTCTGGTTAAACAAAGACAAAAATATTGATGGATGTATATGATTGTTATATTATAGGAGGGGACTCTGCCTGGGGTGCATGACTTATTATAGGATTGAACCCTGCAACTTAAGTGTTGTGTGCTTCTTTATACAGGCGGTCATCAGTATATTTGGGATCGTTGGAGGCCCTTTACTTGGCCTGTTTACGTTGGGTATCATCTGTCCATTTGCCAACTCCAAAGTAAGCCTGTCCTCATTTAACTTCAGTTGTTGGTATTGTGATTCCTGTAACCCATGCTAATATTAAAAAAGGACATTAATCCAGCACTGAAAATTAATTTTACTCCTGGGATAATCAGTTATTTATCCTTTAAAATGTCGAAAAAATGGTTACCAGGTCTGAAATATCTTAATTTTTCTTAGAAATAATAAAAATTATACATCATCACACTTTCTCACACCCCTTTAAAACTGTGTACCATTTATGTCTGCTCCTCTTAAAAAGGTCGTTTTAGCATTTTCAGTGATCAAAATGTCTTTTAGGGAGCTTTAACAGGTCTTGTATCAGGGTTGGTTGTGTCTCTGTGGGTGGGCATCGGAGCCCAGATATACCCTCCCCCTCCTGAGATGAGCCGACCTCTGTCCCTGACCACTGAGGGATGTAACTTCACCGCTACAGAAAGCCTCAATTGGACCTCCACTGCTCTGCCAACACAGCTGACCTCCATCACCACAGCCCCAGTGCACAACATTGATGGCAAGTAAGTAAATGGTTGTGATTGATTATTGGTTTGATATTATTTGCCATATTTAGTATCCTCAGTTGTGCTAATCCCTGCCTATAAGGATGAAAAATGGTTGCATAATAACATTGTGATATTGAGTTAGTAAGATTTTGTTTGCTTTATTTACTTAATACAGTATTTTAAATCTTTGCTGGAGTCCAATTATACAGAACATTTATAATGGGAAATTTTAAAATGTTGATGTCACAGTTTCGTCTGTATGTGCCAGATTTCACTCCTCATGCATTATTTTCTGCCACCTCCAGGCCTCTGCTGGCAGATACCTGGTACTCTCTGTCCTATCTTTACTTCAGTCCTATTGGAACCATAATAACTATCAGTGTGGGACTATTAGTCAGTCTGTTTACAGGTACTGTAAATAACATATATTCTATTTCATAAATGCCATTTTTATGAATCAAGTATTTTGGTGATGAAAATGACAGCAGGCTGTCCCACTGTTTTGTAGTGAGCTTAAAGGTTGTTGATGTGCTCTTCTGTGCTCTTAATGTGCATTTCAGGAGGCCGGAAGCTGAAGGTTGAATCGAGGCTTACATTAATGAAAGAAGACATAACTTTTTATCACCTATTCAGGTTTTTTAAAGAGAGAGTAAGTGCTGCAGCAGTGAAACAACATTCTGTAGACTAATAAACAGCTGCTGACTTTTTGCTTTGTGTTCTTCCCTTTTGAGGTCATGGGACGAACAGGAAAGCTTGACCTAACAAGGGACAGAGAGAAGACACTGGGCAACACTAATCCCACTTTCTGTGACGTTGAGCTGGACTCAGCAAAAAGGAGCATCCCCACATGAAATTTAACTGTTTGTTGTATAATTTCTGTATTAAATCATGGTTTTTTTCTATGGTGTAATACAAGAAATGTCAATGAAGGAGAAAAATGGCGTGCGTATCTATAATTTGTTGGCGCCCGTTGGCCACATCTGGTCCAGAAACAACCTCCGTGTGGGCCAGCATACACATATCTAATATAAAAAAACATGTTACACTAAAACATCTGTTTAATTTATTATCACTCTGCAGCCCCACACTCATGCACACATAAACGTGGAGTGAAGTCACGGAGCAAATCTGGAGATTACTCAGATTGACTCATTACTGTTAGCAAGTGCAATAAAGCCTTCACAAGTAAAAAGCCAATACTTAATCAATACACCTGTTTAATAAGCATGAACATATAGACAGCAATAGTTTAATTTGCTCAGTCTCTCATCCATCGCAGCTGTGTTTTGGTTTTACACAAGCACAGCGTGCTAGCTAATGGAGAATTGTTTCAAACAAGCTAAAATGAAAGCTGCCTGTAGTCTAACTGTTTAGCATGGTTTGCTACACGTCTTACAATTTCGCAAGTCCTTGTAAACATAGCTGCTGACTGAGACAAACGGACTCTTTCTAAACTTCACACATTATTTTAAAGTCAGGAATGTGATTTATTTTGATGTTTTAGATTTGTTTCCAGAGAGATATTATCCTGGGTTTATATAGTGACGTTGCTGTTGTAAATACTGTTTTCTGCTCTAGAAATCACATTTAGTTATTATCAAATATTCAATTATAATCCTGTTCTGAAATTTTTTAAATGATGACTGATAAGGAATATCAATAAAATCCTACACTGTAAGACATTTCAGGTTAGTGTAACTTGAAAATGTAAGTTTGCTCAACTTGAAGATCGCCTTTGTTCATTCAAGTTGATGAAACTACAATGTTCTAGTTGTCTCAGCGTTGTTTTTTTCATTGATAAAACTTTTTATAGCTTGTTTCAACTTCATAATTTATTCAGTATTCATTATTTTACTTTATCAATGCAAGAAAACTTGTCTTTACTAGTCCAACCGACATACATTTCTGAATTATTTTTACTCACAGTTGCAAGTTAAAACAACTTAACTACACATTTATACTACTGTCCATTTCAAGTAAAAGGGTTTAAATTCCAAATTAGTTTCAATTTACATGTACAAGGCCGTTGTCAGGTGCCTCCTCCACCTGTGGCATTAGTCCTTTCTTGTTTACCACAAAAGTGTCTATATTTTAGTTGGAATTTGAATACTAACTCAAATGTAAAGCAGCAACAATTTCTTTTCCTCTTGCTTGATTTTTTTGTCAACTGATAACTTCCATACCCAAGTTCAGTTAACAAACACATATCTGACAAAAGTAGTCAACACAATGAATTAAAGCAAGTTTAACTTTTTAGTTGAGTTCAAAATTGTCAGTGCTCTTTGAGTTAAAAAGAAGTGGACATAACTAAATGAGGTCGTAATGATGATTCACTTTGTTGCATATTCACTTCATGTCCCTGTCTGTAATGCTAAGACAAGAACACAAAGACATACAGACTTAAACATTTAGGAGAGGAATAGTGTCTTGGCTTTTTACTGTTCTTCATTTTTCTGAAAAGAAATGTTTGTTTATTTTCCTGCAGTTCAAATTTAAGCTGCACACTGAAGAGTTTGAAAAACTTTCTGAATAGTTTAACTTCTGATATTAGTCTGAGTTGCACCAAAATGTATGTGGACTCTCTGGTAGCTGGCTCCCTTGTGATAGTAGACTATGTGGTGTGGCTCTCATGCTGGTGGTGTCCACTGGGATCTGGGTCTACTCTGCTTGGGCCACCTGGGGCCAAGAAAACTCCAGGGACTTCCTAACAGGGGGCAGAAGACTGACGGCACTGCCTGTCTCCATGTCCCTGACGGCTAGCTTCATGTTAGCTGTCACAGTGCTGTCCAACCCAGCTGAGGTAAGGTTGACATGAAGCTTTATATTAAAGTTCAGATACAAAAGAACCAATCTTTTTCTGTTCATTTTCTTCTTGATTGAAGTGTCTCTTCGCACATTTATGTTTTAAGAACGAAAAGACAAAACCTCTTTTGAAACATGATACATTTCTTTTAGGGTTGCGTTCTCTTTAATGTGGAGTGAGCCACCAAAATTGAGGAGGAAACTCTCAAATGTATTTCAACTTTAAAAAAATTCAAATAGCATCACATTTTTTTTTTCTAGAGCTGTTGTTACCCAAAGGTCATGACAAATACCGTCACACTGTTCATCAGCATGTTTGAGCTAATCAAAATCTGTCTACATAAAGAAATCCCACAAGTCATGTTTACCAAAAATGCAATTGAAAAACTCTGATCTAAACAAATCTTTATGTAATGGGAAATGTAGGAAATTAATTACGCTATTACCTATGCAAGTTCTTCAAAGACAGATTGTGTGCTGCAGCAGTGAAACAATATGCAAAGCTATAGATTGTTCATAACTGCTGATGTCTGCTTTGGGCTATTCCCTCCTTCAGGTTATGAGACAATGAAATCTGCAAACACTACTCCTGTCTTCTGAAACTCTCAGCTGGTTACAAAAAAAAGGAAGCGTCCACACAAAAGTTTGTTGTGTATTTGTTATATTTCATTTATTTTCTTTGTCATTCTTGATACAAAGGAACTAATATATTTATGGTATAATCCTATACAAGCAATGACAGTAAAGGAGTTAAATTGTTGAAGAACAATGCTGTGATTTTATTATATGCATTGACAGACAACATCACTGTACAGATGATGTACTGTAAAGATGTTTTTCTAACAGTGCATTGACACGCAGTCATGTACATTCAATCTTAAAGAAATCCGACCATGAATTTACATATATACAATGAAATACACAATATATTGTACAATACGACTGTCAGTCAGATACCAGCAGTTTGTCATGTTCCAAAACATCCATTTCAAAATGGACATTAAATTAATTAACACTGATTGATAACTGATTGATTCTGACTACACTCAATATGCCAGTGGGCCTAACTGGAGGAAAACCTATGACATTACATGTATATGGTATATGTGATTTAAAATACTGGCCTACAAAAGGTACACCTTGTGTATAAAAATATAAAGCACATTGTGTAACAGCAACTTTCTGGCACATCTTAGAGATCGATGTTTCATTTCCCTTGTGAGGCGAGCTTTATTTTTTATATAAGGACACCTGCATCTCATTAGTATGATAAATTAAATATTGCCACATTGACTGTTCCTTCCTCACAGCCCGTATTACATTTCAGAAAGGTAATTGGGTGCTGTCTGTGAGTGTCATTATTTGTCTGGTTCATAATACCTCTTCTTTATGGCTCGATATTTCCTGAGGAAATACAGAGCCTCCAGCTCCTTGATGACAAAGTCGCCACGTGCCACTAGCTTTTTGATCTTTTCAGGGTCTGTCACGTC
This sequence comes from Micropterus dolomieu, assembly GCF_021292245.1. Taxonomy (NCBI): domain Eukaryota; kingdom Metazoa; phylum Chordata; class Actinopteri; order Centrarchiformes; family Centrarchidae; genus Micropterus; species Micropterus dolomieu. Next base: position 20,941,869 of record NC_060171.1, on the reverse strand, counting down.
TTTATTCTTCATGAAAGCTGACTTCAGGCGCTCTCTGAAATAAGCTGAGCCCTGGGGGTAGTCGCGGCCAAGATACAGCAGCTTTTGGAGGATGAGAAACACATTAAAACCATATCCAGCACAGGACCCAACCGAACCTTGTGTGTCATTAACTAATCCACTTACAGTTTTGTAAAGCTTGAAAACCTCACCCCTGAAAGGGTTGGCCATGTCAGGAACGAGATGGCCTTTTTCACACTTCTGAAACAAGAACAATATGAAAGACAACTATTAACTTTTCGGTAACTAAAATGACAGCAGAGACAGAAACAGTCGGTGAGCGGGAGTGAATGAAGACAGAAGACAGTCAAACAATATAATTAACCAGACCCCTAAAGAAAGAAAAGGTGCAACAGCTAAGTTAATCAACCCACTAACTTAACGTTAGCTAACATAGCTACAGCTAGGTTAGCTTGTTAGTTAGCATTGAACACATTAAGTTTATCACAAACTCTACGAACGGCCATACTAAAAACTACAATAATACTTACACTTGTTTTTTATTTGAGTAGATTTACTCAAGCAGTACGATAATGAACACACGTCTCCTTTTCTTTGTCCTTCCTGTGGCTGCAGTGAGTGGACAGTTCTGCCGTATGACGTTTTCTTCTGTCGCAAATAACAACAGATAACCACGCATGCGTACGCGTTTCTATGGTTACTTGGACGCGTTAGAGCCTTTCCGCAGTCTGTGGCATCAACATGGTGAGTTTTACTTTTTTCTCTCTCGAATAAACAGCCCCTGTCTGGCCTCAAACCTTGTCATACCGCGGTGAAGTTAATTTTAAGTTGGATATTCGACAGCCATTCACCCAGGATCCGGTGACGGCTTCTTACTCCGTTCACCCAGTGTGGGCAGTATAAATGCGGTTAGCTCACCTCCGATAGTTCGCTTTTAACCACCGGGGGTCAGTTTAGGGACCATCAATAAATTACAATTAAAACCGTGTTATGGGAAAATCATCATTTATTTCAATAGCTTCCATGTCATGTGATCCAAAGACATCAAACTAATGCCGAATTGTAGTACTACACTAGGCAAATCAGACACACCTCGTTATATTACATTTGAGTACTTGTTTTTATTTTATATTAATATTTATTAATAATTTATGGAAAATAATGCTTTTTTTTTCAGTAGCTTCCATGTCATGTGACCTACCGACTCCAAATGAATGCCGAATTGTAGTACTACACTAGGCAAATCAGACACACCTCTTTATATTAGATTTGAGTACTTGTTTTATTTTATATTAATATTTATTAATAATTTAAGTAAAAAATTCATTTTTTTCAATAGCTTCCATGTCATGTGATTCATGGACTCCAAACCAATGCCGAATTGTAGTACTACACTAGGCAAATCAGACACACCTCTTCATTTTAGATTTGAGTATTTGTTTTATTTTATATTAATATTTATTAATAATTTATGGAACATAATGCTTTTTTTTTCAATAGCTTCCATGTCATGTGATCCTGCAATGAGCTGAACTGAGTTAGCTTTTCAAATTAGCAGGAAGCACCATGAATTTTGATGCTTTCTTTTCTTCACATTCTTACCAATTTCCTACCCTGTACCTTGAATTCGTGTTTCAAACCTTCTTTAACCGTCTCTCTTTTTTCTCCTGTGAATGATAGCCACCCAAGAAAGTAAAGGTATGAGCAAAAGTCAGTCAGCACATTTATAATTCTACATTAACCTGATTAACGTTATCATAGCTATGTAGTTCAAGATACATGCAGCCAGGCATAGAGTGTACGTCTTACTCCTACAGTAATTATCACGGTATACGCTCACTTTATGTGCCCCTTCTCCTCAGCAAAGTACCTTTTTCTAACTGCATTACTGTAGTAGTGAGGCTACCCGTGTTAAACACTAATATGTAAAGTTTTGCTGGTCAAGTCATGCAAAATGGGACGGAAGCTGACGAAGGCTCTGAAGGCAAAGCAGCAGCAAGAGGAGGAGAGGAGGTTGCGAGAGGAAGGTAATCCAGATATCTGTCTCTATTATTACTATTGGGGACAAATTAGGTACTTGTTGGCATTCATGCAGTGTTTGTGCTTAGTATAAGGCAATACACTCTGCAGGAAACTGATGAAAAGTAATCTGTTTGGGGATAAAAGATATGCCTGCAGGATGTGTTGAGCTAACTGTACAGACATTTCATATGTGCTTTTGCTTTATAGAAGAAGCACAGCTGCAAGCCGAGAAGGAGGAGCAGGACAGATTGGAAAGAGAGCGAAAGGAAAGGGAGTTAGAAAGGCTTGAGTTAAAGGTAAGATGTCCCTAACGACTAAAGACTCTGTTGTTCTCCTTCTGTGTTGTCTAAAGTTTCAGAGCAACAGAGACGCAGAGCGTCCCTGAAACCATAGTAACTCACTCTCACTCCTCACACACAGTGTGAGAGGAGAGCCAGAGAGGTGAATGAGATTACATGTTATATGTTACTACAATATAAAACTTTTGCATATATCTCACTTTCCCCCTGATGGTTTGAATGACTCACAAAATGTGTTGCTAGTAGTTTTTTTTTTAAATGAAGTCTGAGGGTCTGAAAAAGGTAGGCAGCGGAACCAAATCACTGTAAGGATTTTTTTTAAACTTAGAAACGCATTGGACTTCTAGTAGAGAATGAGAACTTTTAACTGTTTGTGTACCAAATACATTGACTAGAATAGTGGATATCAAACTTCTTCTGTCATGCCCCCCTTTAGACGCTAAAAAAAGGTCAAGTCCCCCCACAAATTAGTCTTGCTTGCATCAGAGCTGAATGAACACATTCATGTAATATTAGATCTGCTTAGATCCACCCCACAGTTTGAGAACCACTGGACCAGACACTGACGGATATCAGTAGTTACATTTTCATTTTTGGATCAAAAGTTGTTAGGGACAATTCAGTAGTTGCTGGATATTGTTTGGGACATGTCCCTACTGTCCTTATTAAAGTCTGTGCCCTTGTGTGCAATGACTGTGATACACATTAAGCTATAGAGTGTGCATTTCCTGACTCTTGATACATTCAGTGTCAAACAACACCAGATGGAAGAGCAGAACAGGAAATACTAAAATTGACTACTCTTTATGGAAATAGACGGTAGATGAGTTTGGGCATGTTGCTTCGCAGCGTTCATCGGTGTCTTTTACTGACAGGATCAAGAGCGCAGAGAAGATGAGCTGAACGAACTTCGCCATCTACTGGAGGAGAATCATACTGCAGCGACTAAATGGAAAACCAGTGCCGTGGAGAAAGCCAAGGTGTGTGTTTCTGCCTGTGTGAGTCATTTAGCAAGAGGGAGACTTTGCATAATACAAAATAGTATACGCAAAACAAAAACGTCACACTTGCCTGATTAGGCCTTTGTTCAAAGCTCCACTAGCAGATTTCCCATGGCTGATATTAACACACATTATGTCGTTGTTGTCCAGTGGGAGAGATACATGAATTGCGATGGTACCCCTGACCCCGCAGTACAGCAGGATATTAACACATATATCAGCCTATGGAGAGATGACCCAGAGGTCAACATCACAACCGTTCTCAAGCAATGTAACCTCGCTCTACAGGTCTGTATTTTATGTGTAGATGTGTATATGCCTTGCATGTGCATTCAATTAATAAATAAAGAATAAATTGGCTTTATGATCAGTAAACAAATTATTTATTAGATATAAACACCAAATATTTGCTGTTTATATTACCTAAGGGAATATAAAACATTTTATGGGTTGTTAGGTTGTTTATCAGACAAAGAAAGTAACTTTAAGGCTATTAGTTTGGGCTAATTACTTGATAATTAAGATAATTGTTAGCTAAAGCACTAATATTAATCAATGAGAGAATTAAAGGCAGGAAAAACACATTTGCCAGTGTTTCCATCATCGGATAACAATCTTATGAGCACAATACAAAATAGAGAAGATGCAAAGTCTGTTTGTGGTCAGTGGCACATTAGTGTTTGTCTCTTTAAATGTGATGTCATAGATATGTCTACTATTTTAATATAATTAAGATTTAATATTTTCTCTAAACTGCTCATTTTATCCTACAAATAAACTTTCCTTTATAATAATTCAACTCCCAACCTTTATCCAAAGTTCTGTACAGTCCTGACAGTATGCATTTTTGTTTTACATTTTCCATTCAAGAAAATTCCAATTTAGTCATTGCGTTTTCTTAGAATTATCTTTATAATATAATCATCTCTTTTAAAATTGGGTGAGAAAATTATTTGTTGCATTTTAGTGTTACAAAATTGGTGTTCAAATAAATGCTATGTCCTTTTTAGCTGATTGAGGGGCTGGAAGGTCTGCTCAAAGATGTTTCAGATCCACAAGAGCACCAGAAGTACCAGGAGGCTCTCATACATTTGCAGGAGCTAATCCACTCCAAACACCACCTCACCACAGAGGAGATCCTCAAGGTACAAGACTCATAGCTGCTTGTGCTTACACATTGTCAAGCACTACATGAAAGCTGTGAATAATAAAAATGATTTATTCTTGTCTGCACGGGTTGCTTTTTAGCATTCTGCAAGGCTCAAGGCAAGATGTGCAAACACTGTCTGTGGATGGCTTTTTGGAATCATTTTTTTTGTGTGTTGTGAATCTTTTTGGTCATAGAGGGCCAGTGCGAACATCGACACTGAGACAGGCAACATGCAGACTGTGGTCAAAGATGAGAACATTACACTGTGTCTCTGGGCTAACCTCAAGAAGAATCCAAGGTTTGTGGAAGAAAGGGCTGCAAATACATTGTATGAGTTAAATGTTACAATAAAACAAAGAGTGAGGTTTGCAGCTGTGACTCATGATGGGTAAGGGATCCAATATTTTCTATATCATGTATACCTTACATTTGAAGTAATATAAAAACCAGTAAAACCAGTGTAAAAACTTCTGTAAAAAATGATAAATATAGAAAACAGGTAGCAACACTTTGCACTGATTAAGTGTTTCAAAAGAACCCTAGAACAAGAGCATCTGTAATTTTTGCGTGCCAGGTGGAACTTACAGGTCACAACACTGTAAAAAGAACAATAATATTTAGCAGTAAAAGTACTTATGTAGTATTTGTCTTTGCTTCTAACTGTTCCATTCAGGTTTAAAGGTTTTAACTTTGAAGAGGCCGGCCTGGCCTTTGAGCTTCCCAAACAGTTGGCTGTGAGCGATATCGCCGTACGGATCCTCCACACACGTTATGACCACCTGTCTTTGCTGGCGAGGATGGCTCACCTGAGAATACACACACCCAGCCACAGGTACATATCTGATAGTACTCTTACCACTGCTAATACAGCTAATGCTTCTATTACCATGAATACTTTGACCTTAATAATAATGTTAATGATAATAGTTAACATGTTCTCCCCGCTGTGTGTTCTTGTCTTTCCTCATGTGTTTGGTCCCAGGTCTCTTGCAGGTGATGAGGAGGTTCCAGCAGGCATAGATGTACCTCAGCAGGGGGAGTTAAAAGGAGAGGGGAAAGTGAAGGAAGGCAATGAGGTGCAGTCCATCCAAAGGACTGAAGGGAGGAAGGTAAGATGAACGAAAGACTTCCTGGTCTGGGTTATTGAAATTCAATGTGGTGTTTTCATTCTTCTTGTGTATGCGTCTCTCAGAGTGCAGCCAGTCTACAGTCAAGGAGTAACAGTGCGCAGCCTGCAGAAGGCCGAGGGAGCCAGATACAGACACAGATGGCGGCACTTGATGGTAAGATGTCCAGCCTGACACTTCCTGACAAAAATGTAAACAAAAAGACAGCCCCACCATGGATTTAAACCTGTTCTCAAAATTATTGACAAGTCTTTTGATACATGAACTAACAGTGTCAAATAACTAAATCTAAGTTGCTAATGTTTTAGAATGTCAATTAAGATCTGTCTACATCAGTAAGTCATTTAAGTTTCAAAAGACAAACAATCTTATTTTTCCTCAAAGTTAATAACCAGCACCTCTTCCTCTAGCTTGGATGATGTTTTTTTCTCTCTTCAGTTGAGGGGGATTTGACTTCCCCACCAGTGCAGCTGACAGTGAAGGACAACGGTGCCCAGGTGGTGGACTTATTGCAGTACACACCTCTGGGTGGGGTCCTATACTATGACGTGTTTTCCCTCCCACCACAAGCCCACCAGGTCAATGGCTGGGAAATTAGACAGGTAAACAGAAAAGGGCTTCAGTGTTTGGTACTTCCACCGGGTCCAGCAGCTAAAGTTGACCTCACACAACACTCTCCATGTCCATGCTTTTCTAGATTTCTAACAAAGGACTACAGGTGTTCCTTTACCCAATGGGGAAGTCTAACATCGATGACAATGAGGCTGCTACCTGCCCTCCTGTTGGTGTGTCTGTGACACTGCCCGACTCTGTTGTCTTCTTGGAAACTCCACAAGTTGCTCGCTGGGATGCTGCAGGTAGGGAAGCAGCAACACATGTTATGTAATAATACTCTCAAGCAGCAAAGTAGATTAATTTGGAATTGACTGGTCAGGTTTAGAAAAACATTTGAAATGTGAAATTGGTTTTTCATCCAGGGAAGCAGTGGAGGATGGACGGTATCACTGACGTCTCTTATGAGGAGGCAGAGGCCAAGATCTCCTTCAAGATGGATTCCTTCCAGGCCTTTGTGCTGATGCAAGAAACCTATGCAAACCTTCCCTTCCAGAGCTGGGAGCTCAGGCCATTGGGCCAAGACTCAGCTCTTTTCAACATCAACGGGTCACTCATCGACCTCAGTATCATGATCCAGGTAAGAGCCTGGAAAGTGCTGTACTCACATAACAGAAAAGTAAACCAGGAGATGTAGCTTGACAGTTACAATTAATTTGTGCCTATTTGACCAACAGGGTAATCAGGTGATGTTGCAGTCAGAGCGAGAGAGAGGTCTCTCTCACCTCACAGGGAAGTGGATGAGTGTCCCCGCCCTGCAGAGAGCCATAGTTAACGCAGGGATCAACATCTTTGTAAATGAATACACGGACAAATACGTCAGCACCTGTGGCAAGGTCTGCATCTTCTAATTTTTGGCTTTTAGAATAAGAGAAATACACTAGGTTTGAGCCAGATTAGCCTTTATTTTGAAGGACATGCGGTGTTGAATGCACAAACCAGCGTTGCAGCATACTGTCTGGCATCTCGGGTGACAGGAAGTGGGAGATGACATGTTATCCACTTTCTTCCAAGCTTTATTTTAAAGAGTACATTTTTTTCAGCTCGAGTCTACAGTCACGCTTGCAGCTCTGTGAGGCTGTACTCAGGCATTGCTGCTTTAGCAAATCAAATTTGTGAAAAGGGTTTCTTTAGCAGAGATGGGTGATAACATGCATTGATCATTGTACACATCTCTCTAGCCAATCAAAACTAGTAGATGGACATAATTCTACCTGGCCCAGCCACAACATTACTTGCTTGTAAACAGCCTACTCACCATTAATTATGTAAAGCTTTAAGGGACCACTCCACAGAATGAGTAACATGTTTAGATTTACCTTTACTGCTATTACTTGTTTGCAGTTCTCTGAATTACAGTCCCAACATTTTCCACAGTGTTATAATGTGCTGTGTGCTTTCCTGTTCTTCAGGACCCACTTACAGAATACGCTGCCTACGAACAGATGGCCCTCTTTGCTTCTGCCTGCGCGTTCTCGTGGAGCAAGTGGAATGCCAAATGTGGACCTGAGCATCTGATCATGCAGGTATTCTCGCTCACACATAGATACAGCTTATTTAATTTAGCATTCTACCCCTTTTTTCTCCCAAGGGCTGCATCACAGCCAGAAGTTTACCATGCCCTGTACACAAGCAGATTTGACATTTACACACCCACCCAGACAATGAAGGGCAGATATATAATCTTTTAAGATTGAGAAAGAGGAAGTTGTACAGTGCCACAAAGAATGTAAAATAAAGGCTGCATCCCTCAAGCAGGGATCACCTGGTTCCCTCTAGAAGATAGTGAGGGTCTTGGCCATGGTTACAGGCCAGAGATGAAAACTGCAGCAGTATAAGACAAAAAAACCCAATCCAAAACTTCCAGTAAATCCAAATTTACTTTGAATTTTGCTGTTCATTTTCCTGTTTGTACTTTATCCTCCTCTCCTCTGCCAGGTGTGTGAGCACCACGGCCCTGCCCCTGTGCCTAAGGGCTCGTGGAGTCTCTACCTGCTGGGTGCTCAGAGGAGTCAGAAGTTGGAAATCACAGAGGGGAGTGAGGCTTTCTCTCCAGACCATTATCCTGGCAGTGAGTTTCACTCCACCTTTATCCACACGCTCCAGGATAACATGAGCAGTAACGGCATAGCTCGGACTAGAGAATCCAATTATCTGTTTGTCGATACAGTACAGAGCCTGCTCTGTGCCACCAGACCCCTGATGTATTCATAACCTGTGTGAAATTAACTATCATTTTTTTAACTGAACAAATTAAAGACATTTGAAACAGAGTTTGAAATGTACATTTGGATACACATAGGAATACACATCTTCTATTGTAGAATTGGCTACTTTATTTGTGCAAGTTTCACACATCTTTGGAACATACAAAAGTGTATGAAGTTAAAATGGTGACAACCACAGCAAGAACTTAAAGAGAAAAATAAAAAACCCCTTTGGTGTTAAGACTGTAACAATGTAGAATTATAACTTAAAAAAAATAAACTGATTCATCTCCCCACTCAACACTAAGCAACTCATAAATATAAATTTCAAAATTTTTAAAACACTTATTAAAACTTTATTACCAGTGTTTATAGAATTAAGTTATAAAATGTCTGCAACCCACAAGGAAATGAATGGAAAATTCCATTAAAAGGGCTGGCAGTCCGGTTTCCTGTTTGTGCATGAAATGTTTTTATAAGCCATGTGGAACAATCAGTCATCGTCCATGATGTTTGTCAATGGAAAACTGCACAGCGGCCCACTGCATGACTTGGTGGATCAGTGCCATCATTCTGATGAAGTTGTGACACGATTGGTCAACCTTGTGCCAGCTCTGACAAAAGACTGATCAACAGACAGATTGCGTTGAGTCTGGGTAGTCCGTTGCCAGCAGGGGGGAAAAAAGGATGTCAAGCAGCTCACCATAAAAAGGACACTGGTTGCCACCACCTGTAACTGCTTCTTCTCTGAAAACACAGACACGCACACACAGACTAACTAATTTAGCAAACGTGATGTGATGCATAAAATCCTCCATAAAGGTTTACTATCCCCTGAGGCCTGGTCTGTGCTGTCAATGCAAGTCTTGTTTTAGGAATCTTCAGGCACCAGTAAACATCCCAACAGCCTCCACTCAGGAGTGGTACACTGTACTTTCTTCATCAACACCCCAGTGCACAGATCATTGCAGAGGGCTGATAGGCAGTAAAACCATCCACCCTGGGTCTCGGGGGCTAGACAGGGGGCTGTCCGTTGTGCCGGAGGCCTGCATAGGGCCACAGCAGCTGCTGGATGGTCATCCAGGAGTCCCCAGTCCCGACAGGGGCTGCATCTACCACTGGCTGCATCACCAAGCTGGCCAGCAGTGCCAAGAGACCTGCAGGGAAAACATGAATATTTACCAGAACTGGGAAAATGTCTATAGACCTCTACTCTTTCACTAAAGAGCAGCTGTGTCACTGTAGTTTTAACGTCTGAACTGTATTGGAAGCAAAGCACATAGAAACGGTTTAAATGTGAAATGCCAATTTATAGAGGCTTTAATCAGTATAGAGTGGGTCGTATTTCTACGGTTGTCAAATCCAAGTTTAAAATAATCTTTATCCTCTATAGGATTGAAAAGAATCATCTTAAAATCATAACCGTCAAATGTACCTGCTAACACCACCACCATCGCCAACCAAAGCCAGAGTCCCCTGCCACCTCTGGCTACTGCTGCAGCCGTGGCCGCCCGGGAAGATGTCAGGCCATGGGACAGAGACTGGGCCATTCCTGTATCTGTAGATGTAGGGCTGGAGGAAGGGCTTGGACTGGAGGTGGTCAACCAAAGAGAATAAAATGTTACCACAGATTGAAAATGAGACAAGTGAATAGAAAATGGTCCAAGATAAGCAAGAAATTGAATAAGTTACCAAAAATGACACATAGGGATGGGAATAAGTTATCACAGAAGACTTTTTAGTAAAAACTGTGCGTCATTTGTAGTAACTAATGCAATGGATGGCAGGCAGTAAATTAGCTGCAGCTTGGTACAATCTAAAGTTGGCTTCAATGAAGCCTATTTTCCCGCCTGTCTCGAACAGTGTCAAAGATGCAAAGCCATTCACATCATCTTCATCAGCATAATGAAAAAGCTGTCAGCAGCACAGTTAATAGCATTTGGCATGGAGGTGGATATGAGCATTGACCGGTTAGGCAAAGGCAGCAGACAATTTTGGCCTGAAATATGTCAACAGTAGGAGTGCTGCTTCAAATCACTTTACAATCATTATGAGAGTCAATGCAAGGTTGTAAGTGGCCTGTGATTGGTGCTCCCACCTGATAAATAAAGGCCTTTTGCATGCATTTATTGTTTTTTTTGGACAGAGATAGAATCCACAAGCACTTCCCACTTTGAACTCTCCTCCCTACACACTTACAGCATTACAAACAGCTCATCCTGACTCCTGAGCAATTTGGAGGGAGGAAAAGAGAGGAAAGGACAGTTCAGAACACCACATGATCTGCTTGCACAAATACTCATTTGCCCCACAAAAATACAGAAAAAGGTCCAAGTGTTGTTAAGGTGGCTGAACATGTTAGTAAATGACAGAAGATTGAGCCCGGTAAAGAAGGTTTTCAGTTAGATGCTGTGTTAGCGGCACACTGCAAATAAGAACTTGATATCCATGCATGAAACACAAATCATGGAGTGTCTAAAATCACTTGTCATACTGGACATGCACTGATTTCAAGACAGTTAACAGCTGATGCTTCGTTTCAGTAAAACCGCGACGTTGACATGATTATAAGCCACTGAGCCCCTGGAGCAAAGAAGAAGCTAGTCCAGCACAGACCCATATAATGAAAGAGTTTCATCATTTAGGAGGTTCCATATACTCAACTTTTTGAACAACGGAACATGACAAAAAGCACATAAGTGATAGTCTCATATTAAATACTTCATAGTGTATGATTTGCTTGAAAGTTAATTCAGCCTATATGTAGCTCATCGAGAGATTGTCATTTGTTGGTTTCTCAAAAAAAGTATGGAGCACTTGAGGCCTCCAGAAGACAACAGTCATCCTATTCAAATAAATATTCCTGGGACTAGCCATCATGAACAGTGATGACCACAATGGCTCAAATGCTAAGGGGCTCCACCTACAGAGACTTTGACATAAAGTTCTAATCTGTCACAGATGTCAAGATGTCATAATAATACTAGACACACTGGTGGCCATGTGGCCTCTGAACAGTCAATTCTGTGGTGTTTTTGCAGTGAACTTCAAAGATAGATAAAAATCCCTAATAAGTCACAGATAGCCGCTGATACCAGAGAACACTCATTTTGCAGCTACTTGAAACTCAGTACAGCTAAATGATGAACTCTTCCACTATGCAGCTAGCCTTTTAGCTAGCAGAAAGTGGTGCTGCAGTAGGCTAGTGGTGGGTATTTGGTTGGACTAACGTCTTGAGGGGCCGAATGAGGGAGGTGAGTTTGTTGCCCAGCTCACTGAGACTGGACCTCCTCCTCTCTGCCACTGGCTCCTCCTTCTGCTCGTCCTCCGACTGGCAGTCGGTGTTGTCGCAGGCCGTCCTGTTGGCACGCGTGGGTCAGGCATCCACAAACACACTGTTCAGTCGCACATTCAAATACAAGCATGGCTGCATACCCACAGAGATTCTGTATGTGCACATGCACATTTCATGCATAAGCAGCCAACAAATATCCACAGATTACCATTCACCTGCTTTACACAAAGATTTCTTTTTAGAGAACCCTGATAAAATGTTTGAAATCATTTTCTGCAATATAACAACGCATGCCAAGCAATGCCAATGACCTGCTCCAATATTATATCATGAACCCACAAAAAAATTTCACAAATATTCAGATATTTGGCGAGCATTGAAAGTGCTTCATTCATCTCATTTATAGCTTCAATTTTGGCTTAGCTGGTCAAATGGAGCAAATTCTACTCTCAACCAAACATATGAAAGCTATATGATGCCAAAAGTCCACACCATCTCTTACTTTACATCTTACAAAAACACAAAATAAAAGTGTGCTAGCTTTGGAAAAAGCCACAAAAGGATGTTTCCTTCAGATAAACACTTCATGCGAGGAGGGGCCAGATGCATGAAAGATGGCTGCTGTGTGGTTTGACGTCATCGTCACTGATTTTTGGTCTGGACTCAAAGGACAACATGCTGTTTTGAGTTTGTTCAAGCAGTCTAAGCTTCACCCTTTCCTTTACATTATTACTGCTAATGTCTGTTACTGATTTTAGCAATCTTACATTTTCTCAATTTGAGGTTAAGAGGTGACAGACAATGATGATGTCACACCAGAAAGCTGACATCTTTATGCATCTGGGTCCACAGTGAAAGGACATGTGTGACACAGCCAGCGTGGTACCCTTCTTCTTGGCATGTCTTACCCCTTCATCATGAGAGAGGGCTCTTCAGTTTCAACCCAGGCCACAGAGCTAACAAAGCGTTTTAGTGGGGGGCGCGCCGTGCTCTTCCCTGCCACATTCCTGGAAACCACCATTATTACATAAGGGGCATAACAACAACAACCCTCATGTCATGGAACAGCAAGCTTCTGTGGTTTGAAAGGCAGCTTCCCAAACATAGGAAACAATACTGGTGTGTTTTAAAAGGTAGTCATTTAAACAGTCCTCTTACTTTTAATTCCAGGGAACTCTCCCCTTCACATACAGACTAAATCTTGTTTAACCTCACTCAACATTTTACAAATTTAAACACACATTAACAAATGCCTACCATGGGGATCGCCTTGTCAGTCTCTCTGTTTCAGCCTCTGAGCCGTCTTGTGTCTTGGACTGGGAAAATAAAAAAAAAATAAAAAAAATTTGAGTGACAATCATGTAAACAAAACCTGAACCATGACATTTTAAACCTGGATCCATTTTGTGTAATACGCAACTCTGTCCAAACAGCATTGAAACCTGTCAATAATTTTACACACATTTACACTCACTACTTTAAAATTAGTAGTTTAAGCATTATGCATCCTTTTTGGCTGCATAAACAATGACCGTTTGCATTTTTTGACCTTTGTTGTATGTAGCTGGCATTGCAAGCAATCCTTAGAAAATGCAATCAAAACGATCACACTTTTTTATTCAATTTATGTAAATTTATGTAAAAGATGATATCCAATTATGTAGGGAGCAATTGATGCAAAAAATTTGGCATTATTTTTTAAACCATAATTCAACCTGTGGTGCAACGTGCACTCTTGCAAGCAGGAAGCTAGCTTTCAAGTGAAGCATGCTTTGGATAAACTACACTGTATTAAGAGTGCAAAACACCCACTCGCTGACTTTAGCAAAACCAAAGTGAATGCTAAATGATCTGATTAGATCTCTGTTATTGGACAAAAGCAGCATTGTCCTCACCATGTCAAAGAGCATGTTGCTCGGACCAGAGCGGGGGATTGCTGGTACGCTCACCCGCCGGCCAGACGGCTATTGGGGAAAAGGAAAAAATTATTTATATACTTAATAAACTCATTCCTGGGTAAAGGATATGATATGTAACCAAGCTGCAGCTGACCTTGTAGTACTGTGATGTCGGCTTCTTGCCACGGAAGTCATCTGGAAAGAGGAACAGTTGTGGTTTGTGTGTGCGATCATTAAGTATACATATTTACACATACACCGATAAGCCATAACATCATGACCACCTGCCTAATACTGTGTAGGTTCCCCTTTTGCCGCCAGAACAGCCCTGACCTGTCGAGGCATGGGCTCCACTAGACCTATGAAGCTGTGCTGTTGTGTCTGGCACCAAGACGTTAGCAGCAGATCCTCCTGTAAGTTGCGAGGTAGAGCCTTAATGGATCTGACTTTTTTGTCCAGCACATCCCACAGATGCTTGATTGGATTGAGATGTGGGGGATTTGGAGGCCAAGTCAACACCTTGAACTTGTTGTGTTCCTCAAACCAATCCTGGACTATTTTTGCTTTGTGGCAGGGCGGACTATCCTGCCGGAAGAGGTCACTGCCATCAGGGAATACCATTTCCATTAAAGGGTGTACATGGTCTGCAACATTGATGTGGTACATGCCAAAGTAATATTGGCAAATGAATGGCAGGACCTAAAGTTTCCCAGCAGAACATTGCCCAAAGCATAACACTGCCTCCGCTGGCTTGCCTTCTTCCCACAGCGCATCCTGGTGCCATGCGTTCCCCAGGTAAGCGGCGCACACACACCCAGCCATTCATGTGATGTAAAAGAAAACGAGATTCATCAGACCAGGCAGCCTTCTTCCACTGCTTCATGGTCCAGTTCTAATGTTCACGTGCCCACTGTTGGCGCTTTCTGCAGTGGACAGGGGTCAGACTGGTCTGACTACTGGTCAGCTACACAGGCTCATATGCAAGAAACTGCGATGCACAGTGTGTTCATATCAGAACTTGGCTTTTTCAGCAATTTGACCACACGGGCCAGCCTTCGCTCCCCACGTGTATCAGTGAGCCTTGGCTGCCCATGCCCCTGTTGTCGGGTTCACCGCTTTTCCTTCCTTGGACCACTTTTCATTGGTACTGACTACTGCAGACCATTTTGGAGATGCTCTGACTCAGTGGTCTAGCCATCACAATTTGGCTCTTGTCAAATTTATTCAAAAACTTACACTTGTCCATTCTTCCTGCTTCTAACACATCGACTACGAGGTCATAACTTGCCTAATATATCCTAACCACTGACAGGTACCATGATAACAGTATAATCAGTGTTATTCACTTCACTTCTTCTGTCCACTGCTTGTGTGGCTCTACAGAAGGTGACAGACAGCTTGTTAATAATTCTATGGCTGATTGGTGAATACTTCAATTATATACACACACATACACACCACAGTTAGATTATATAGGTATGTCACTATATTAAGCCAGCACTATATACTGAGGTTCAACACTAATCACAACTACATAAAAGGCTAATCCTGCATTTAAGCATGTATCATTTTAATATCCAATGTAGCTCAATAGTTTTCCTTCCACTGCCACCACCATAGCATTTCATTTGTCATGCTCCGGAAGAAGGTTGTGGGAGAAAATTAGCACAGCCACTGTAAAATTTAAGATATTTACTGTTAGAACAATCTTGTACTGGTGCACTTTGAAAGTACGTAACACCTGTGCTGCTCAACATTCCCCACCTCTTTCGGTTTGTGAACCAAACGACCTCTCATTCTGCATGAGCGTCTCTCTCAGCTCCAGCAACTCTGCGTGCTCCTTGGTGTACATCCTCCTCAGGTTCTCCACATGCTGGATCATCACCTCCACAGCCTTACCAATACGACTCTCCTGACATTCACGGACACAAAGCTCCGTTACAGTTCAGGTAATACCTTCATCACACTACTAGACAGTAGAAACAAACGTTGACAAAACAAACACGTCATCCCACCTGGTGGATAGCCCCTAGCATCTCAGAGCGACTGGACACCCTAATCATGGACTGGATGAGGATTTCCAGGTTCTTCTGGAGCCTGTGAATGATCTCCATGGACTGGTTGTCGTCCTCACACAGAGGAGTCAGAGCCTGGGAAGAGAGATCAGAAGAGAGAAAAAGTACAAGGAGAGAAATGATGAGAGACACAAAGAAAGAGAAAGAAAAAGAACTCATGACTGCACCTGAGAAGGGAAATCCTTCTTACGGTTGTAAAGCAATTGTCCACATACAACAGGTAAGCTGCAGAACAAGACACAAGATCCCTGCAACATTCATGCAAGATTCATGCAGCTCTCAGCCCACCCAAAAAATACTGCAGAACATACACTCACCGGCCACTTTATTAGGTACACCTGTTCCATTGCTTGTTAACACAAATAGCTAATCAGCCAATCACATGGCAACTCAATGCATTTAGGCATGTAGACGTGGTCAAGACAACCTGCTGAAGATCAAACAGAGCATCAGAATGGTTAAGAAAGGGGATTTACGTGGCATGGTTGTTGGTGTCAGGCAGGCTGGTCTGAGTATTTCAGAAACTGCTGATCTACTGGGATTTTCACACACAATCTCCTCTAGGTTTTACAGAGAATGGTTTAAAAAAGAAAATATCCAGTGAGGACAAAAATGCCTTGTTGATGTCAGAGATG
Source organism: Micropterus dolomieu (assembly GCF_021292245.1). NCBI lineage: Eukaryota > Metazoa > Chordata > Actinopteri > Centrarchiformes > Centrarchidae > Micropterus > Micropterus dolomieu. The sequence goes on along the minus strand of NC_060171.1, from coordinate 20,925,548 downwards.
AATGGGCAGACTTGTTCAAGATGACAGAAAGGTAACAGTAAACTCAAATAACGAATCATTACAACCAAGGTATGCAGAATACCATCTCTGAATGCACAACACCTCGAACCTTGAAGCAGATGGGCTACAGCTGCAGAAGACCACACACTCCTGAAGACTGGAAAAATGTTACCTGGTTTGATGATTTCAGGTAGTAGGGTCAGAATTTGGCACAAAAAACATGAAAGGATCCATCCTGCCCTGTATCAACAGTTCAGGCTGGTGGTGGTGGTGTAATGGTGTGGGGGGTATTTTCTTGGCACACTTTGGGCCCCTTAGTAACAACTGAGCGTTTTAACGCGACAGCCAAACTGAGTATAGTTGCTGGCCGTGTCCATCCCTTTATGACCGCAGTGTACCCATCTTCTGATGAACAATTCCAGCAGGATAATGAACCATGTCACAAAGCTCAAATCATCTCAAACTGGTTTCTTGAACATGACAATGAGTTCACTGTACACCAGTGGCCTCCCCAGTCACCAGATCTCAATCCACTAGAGCACCTTTGCAATGTGGCGGAACGCGAGATTCGCATCATGGATGTGCAGCGACAAATCTGCAGCAACTGCCTGATGCTATCATGTCAATATGGACCAAAGTCTGAGGAATGTTTCCAACACCTTGTTGAAAGTATTAGAATTAGAAGATGAATTAAGGCAGCTCTGAAGGCAAAGGGGGTGCAACCCTGTACTAGCAAGGCGTACCTAAAAGTGCTGGTGAGTGTGATCACCAAAAACAGTTACTATCAAATCATTTTTATTGATATTGATACCCTTAGAGACTGCTTAACGTTCAGATTCTTTATCGATACCACTACTTTACTATTTTTACTACTATTTTTTAGTGATGGTTATTTGGTAAGACCAGACCCAACGGGCATGAGGTAGGCCTGCATGGGAAATATTCAATGTGCGGGAACGTTGTATATATTGAGATGACATATCACAATAAATAAACATATATTGAAGGGTACATATTAACTGCCTGGTTGTTTTTAATTTAACATTTTAAATACAGCTAAATGTTGTTTCTAGAGCAACAACATTAATGTTTAAAACAGCAAAGTAACTCAATAACTTTATCTGACAACACAAGAAGTGAGTGACGTTTAGAAAGAACATCAGTCTCCATTAGTCCCTCTTCCCCTCTCGCTGGCTGCAGGTAAGTTACCAGGTAGGAGGAGGAGCGTCTGGTGTGTCTCAGCCAGCGGCTGAGTTTTTAAGACTACAGAACAGTCTGTGCTCCAGACAGACAGCTTCCTATTATTACATTTTGCTAATGCCAAGCTAGCGTTAGCTGTGCTTGTATAAAACATAACGTTACAGGATGAGAAACTGAGGACAGAGATGATTCAATTAACCATTTCTACATGTTTAATGTTACATAACAGACAGGTGTATTGATAAAGTATTGTCTTTTTACTTGCGAAGGTTTTATTGCACGTACATAAACGAGCGTAGTTGTCATCAACTAACGTTACAGTAATTTGGAGCTAACTTAACGTTAACCCTCACCGTAATGCCACAGCATCTCGCTCTGCTGCCACTGTGTGTGTGTAGGAGCCGACAGAGAGCAGGCAGCCTGATGATTTTCTTATCCATTGCGTTTCAAATTAAATCAGATTTGACGCTCGAGACATAACGTTACATCATAGGACCCGCACGTCTCGATAGCAGTATCGATAAGCTCAAACCTTATTGATTTTCAGGTTATGAGACATTTTGGAACCGGGTCCTTTTGGAACCGGGTTTCGATCCCCATCCCTAATCTTCAGGCACTTTGTATCCGTCTGTCTAAGCCAGCAGTCTTTACGCTTACAGGGTATCATAACCACCCATCTTTTGAACCTCTGTTGACTTTCAAGAGCAGTCTAGTGTGATAAGAAGCTTGAAACTTGTTCAAACATTTCAGTCTCACCACATGAAGCCACACCATTTACCACAGAAAAAAAATGACAAAAACATGCTGTGTTTTCTACATTTTACTAGCATTTAGATAAAAAAAAAAAAGTAATAATCAAGAATTGGAAAGGTATGCAGGATAATTTATAGTATTAAAAAAAAAAAAAAAAAAAAAAAAAGGAGCTGCACTCCAAATATTCAGTGGGTTAAAAAAAAAAAAAAAAAAAGAGTCCACACTCTGAGCCAGAGAATGTAAATAAAATGACACATATATATGTAGACTGACCTGCAGTAAGCCCTGGCAGCTGGACACCTCTCTGCGGACGTTGTCCTCAGCCAGGTCACGTGACCTCTCCTCCAGCCGGAGTCTCTTCTCCAGAGTGAACATGTCGCACTTAAAGCCCAATGCCAGACGCTGGAACTCTGTCTGAAAACATGAAAGATTCTTGACTCACTCAGTTCTGGCACTCACTGCTGGAGAGCTACTGTATGTCCTTATTATCAGGCTGCTCGAAAAAGTCGATTAAGACTCCTCAACTGAACCAGAACGCTGCAGCACGTGTTCTGACAGGAACCAGGAAAAGAGATCACATTTCTCCTGTTTTAGCTTCTCTGCATTGGCTTCCTGTAAAATCCAGAATAGAATTTTAAATCATTCTTCTTACCTACAAAGCTCTTAATGGTCAGGCACCATCTTATCTTAAAGAGCTCATAGTACCTTACTACCCCACCAGAGCCCTGTGCTCCCAGAATGCAGGGTTACTTGTGGTTCCTAGAGTCTCCAAAAGTAAAATGGGAGCCAGAGGGTTCAGCTATCAAGCTCCTCTCCTGTGGAACCAGGTTCCAGTTTGGGTTTGGGAGGCAGACACCATCTCCACATTTAAGAGTAGGATTAGGACTCTCCTCTTTGATAAAGCTTATAGTTAGGGCTGGCTCAGGTGAGTCCTGAACCAGCCCTTAAGTTATGCTGCTATAAACCTAGACGGCCGGGGGACTTCCCATGATGCACTGAGCTCCTCTCTCCTCCTCTCTCTCCCTCTGTATGCAAGCTCATCCCATTAATGCATGTTAGTAACTTGACTTCTTCCCTTTCCCGTGTCTCCTCTCTCCTCCTATCACTTTCTGTAGGTGTTTCTGGCTCTGGAGCTGGGGATTTTGGATCTGGGGTTACGGGTCACCTGTTGCCCCTGTATTCCTACTCGACACCCTCTGCTACAATTATGACTATTTCCTATTGTTATCATTATTGCTATTATCATCATTAATATTACTATTATCATAAACACTACTATAAATATCTGTACTATTTTTCGTTCAGTCTATAGCAACATTACCTTTACTGTCTGTACCTGTGTAGGCTGCTCCCCCATCCCTCTCTCCCTCTTTATGACTCTTTCTTTCTCTCTTGCTCTGTCTATCTTTCTCCCTCCCTCACCACCAGCCGGTCTAGGAAGATGGCCGTCCACCCTGAACCATGATTCTGCTCAAGGTTTCTGCCTCTTAAAAAGGAAGTTTTTCCTTGCCTGTGCTGCCTATTGCTTGCTCTTGGTGGGAATTGCTGGGTTTCTGTAAATAATATCACAGAGAACGGTCTAGACCTGCTTTTTTAGGAGAAGCACTATGAGATAACTGTTGTTGTGACTTGGTGCTATATCCCAAGAATTCCATTTCACACATTTCTTTGTTTATCACGGTAAGAGTTTTTGTCCATCAAAAACAGAATTATTGCGATCAGATTTAATTTTGTATTAACAAAGTGACTGTTTGTATGCTTATGGGTATTCTATGTATTTCAAAAAGTAGCGCAAACTTACTGACATGTTAATGAACTGTGTGTGTTTCATAGATATTTCTGATAATTACAAACTCAAAATAAGAACTCATATTGAGACCACCAAGAACCAGACACAGACTTATGTGGCTTTTAAAATTTCCTGTCAAACACATTTATACCCAGAACGGATTAAAACAACTTTGCTTAACACACAAATTGCTTGCATTACCAGTTATAGAATGCAGCCCCAAGATCTAATGTTACACATACCTCAATCTCCTTGTCACTAGGTGACAGGCTGCAGATAAAAGAGACAACAATTAGGACTCTGTGACAAGTCTAATTACATGTACACGTGGATGATTATGGATTTAAGAGTTAAGGTGTGTTACTAAGATCATTTGATGTCTTACCCCTTGTCCTCTTTGAAGTTGTCACTGGTATCCAAGTTCATTGATGTCTCAGCTAGAAAGGGAAATGATAAGCTGGTGTATCATGGCACAGTTTAGATATTCAAAGAGTAAATGTACAAGCACTCATTTAAAATATAATTAAATTTGGTATCAAAGAACAGGTGGTAAATATCACATACAATATCAAACAAACAGTGTACAACCAATGAGATATACATACATTCCTTCTCAGTGGCCATGCTGGTCTCTCTTTGGTCCTCTTGAACTATGTGCTCCTCAATGACCTCCATGGTGCGTGACAGCTCCTGCAGGCAATTGAAAAAGTCCCACTGCCAATTCTTCTCTTCCTGTGCTCCTTTTAATTTTGATCCTTCCATGCTCACATTGCCTTAAACATATATTAACCTATATTGCTCCCTTAACCCACTCCCTTCTCCTTCAATAGTCTTTACATAAAAGGTGAAATGTAAAGAAAGCTGCTGGCAGTGCAGTTGGCTTTAGATTCTAAATGATATGATCTTAAGTAGAGCTCAAATGAAACTCTCCCTTCCTCTCTCTCTCTCCACACGCACACACTCACAAAGCTGGAAAGACAGCATTTCATGCTGAACGAAAATACCAACGGCACAGTCTCATCACTGATAAAAAATGTTATCTAATGAAACCAGCTCCATTTAACATCATCATGGTATTTCATCAAATCTACTCAGGTTATGTTAAGCTAAGCGTAAACTAACAATATAATAAAAAGTCAAGTGGGTTTTCTACCTGTCCCTGCACTGTATATTACATGTCATCTTAAAAAAGGACTCTAAAAATAAAACTAACAACACCTAAATGACTTTTAATCCTTGTCACCATTAATATGTGGAATAACTGATCTAACAGTCAGCTGAGAAGACCGTGGGAGTAGAGCAGGTCTTACCAATTCCTTCTTATTTTTGCCACAGAGGGAGAGAGAGTTCTTTTTGGCTGCACTATCCTCCGATTGGCTGGGTTCAGAGGTCACGCTGCCCATGCCACTCCCTGATTGGCTGGCATTAGTGAAGGCTGATTTTGACAGAGGAGAGCTGCTGTCCGAGAAGGTGGTTGCTCCGCTGCTGGTGAGCTGGTCTGTCCCTGGAAGGAAGAGATGGTGTGTGGGTGGTCAAAGTAACACAGAGATGTAAGAAGACGCAAACAAACAGTTTAGAAATACCTTTTCTCTTTTCATACACACAGATTTGAGAGTTTTTCCCTTCCTACCTTCCATGCTGGCAGCTATTGTTGGAGCCTCGGATGTACTGTCCTGCACACTCTCCTCCTCTTCCACTAACACAGGTAGCAGACACGCACTAGAACACACACAGTACACTTTTAGAATATAACATAGCATTTGCAAAAAATAAATCTAATCCTTAATGTCTCTGCCAAATAATAAATACAGTTGGCTTTAGAGTTGATGCAGTAAAAACAGTTCTTTGTTGAAATCAGTAGTCTTCAGGAGTTATTACTGCTGCTGGATAGTGAAGCAGTGTGAAAACCTTGTGAGTTCCAAAGGTTCCCCGAGCTAACAATTGACAGTGATTCACTCACCTGTCCTCCACTGCTGAACTGTCTACTGACTGGTCCTGGCTCAGGCTCTGAGATGGACAAAAGTAAAAGGAAGAGAAAGAGGGAGTGGGTGAGAAAAAGACAGGTGGCCTTTCATCACAGTTTTCTGCCCCACATTACGAGAAAAGGTCAATGATTAAAAGAAACACATATAGTCACATACATGTAGCGTACCTGTCCCATGGCAGTGAAATGCTATCTAAGCTGCACAGAGTCAAAGAGAGAGATTGGGCTGATTCCTTATATAATGTGGAGTTTCATGGAGAGCCCTGCAGCTCTGGGAGAGAGAGAGAGAGAGTGTGTGCGCTGCTAAGAGGGGTGCTCAGAGAACACGTTAACACTGGCACAGTGCTAAGTAGTGGAGGCGGACTGTGTGCTGTTGTGTGGACACACACACACGAGCAAGGTGAGCGCTCAGAGCAATGCAATAGGATATTGTGTAATGAGTCTGCAAAATATCCGTTTTGTCACTGCTATCATTTCACTCAATACAAAAGTTAAAGAGACTTCAATGTCATTTTACATCCAAAGAACCACTGCAGCAACTTAAATCTGGCTGCTGCTCGTTTACCTCTCAGAAGCTTATTAATTCGATTGAGCATTGTTCCTGGGGAGCTATATTCCAAAAGTTTAAACCACCCAATCCTTCAAAATTTTGAATGTGAATGTGCATGTCAAGCTTTTTTCTTAGCTAAACAATACAGTGATAATCCAACAACTCTATGCCTGCACAATCATGTCCAAGGACAACATTTTAGTTATGTCACTGCAGACCAAATGTTTCACTGAAACTAAATGAACAATACTGACTGTAAGGTGATATCAGTCATGTTTAACATCTAGAGTTTAAGTAGTTTTGTCACTGAATAAAATCACAACATAACAAAAGTATTGAATTTTTACGCCACCATTTCTTTCCCTGAGACAAACACGAGCGATAAATAATTATTAATTTGTCTACATCGCCTACCCCCCCCCCCCCCCCCCAACATAAATACAGGAACACTTCCTGTGAAAATATCCTTTACATGTAAAAGTACTACTTAAATAAATTGAAATTATTTTGTTTACATGAAACACAGCTGCTTCTTTTGCTGGCAGATTAAAACCAAGTCTTGATTATTAAATCATCAGAAACGCCTCGATGTGGCTGAAATTTGTGTAAAGTAGCATTTTATTGATGTACTGAACACACCCACAGCGCTAAAGCCTGCCTCTCCCCAGACTATCTCTCAGCAGGGAGGCAGTCCAGCATGCCACCAGCAGATAGGAATCTAAATAAACCAAGCTGATCGATCTCTCAGCGGGATGCAAAGCAGGCTGTGAAAGCCTCACAGCACCTCTCACATGACTCTCTCCCCAACTCTGGCTCTAACATGAAAATATTGCAAGCCTTTCTTATTGTATAGACCATACATCAAAGCAACTCATTGTAAACACAAATTGGTCCAGACAAGACAGAAGATGCAGTGAAGAAACACTGTCAAGGCCTTTGCAAGTGGGCTTTGGAACATTACTGTCATCTTCTTGCTAAACTCTTCTGCTTTTATACAAGTGGTTGCAATTGCATTTGGTTAGTCGATGGACAGAAAAACAATTTTGATTATAAATGAATCGTGTAAGACATTTATTGAGCAAAAGTGCCAAACATTCACTGTTTCAGCTTCTCAAATGTCAGCATTTTTCTGTTTAATGTCATTCTAACTTGACCTTTATTGTCTTCTGTGAGGCACAACATCCATCTGTTAGGAAATCTGAGACATTTCAGCCTTAAGCAAACTTAGCAATAATGAAAGCACTTTAACCCTAACACTTTGGAACGCCATATTACGCATTTTATACTTGCCTCCTTTTGTAACAGACTTCAGGGAAGCTGATAAACCATTCTGTTAGTCACTGGCTTGAGCAGTCAGTCGAATGATGGCCGCCAGATTCTTTGATCTTTTCCTTAATTTTACGTCTATGCCCTCTCCTCCTTGCCCAAGCGAGGAGGACTCCCTCTCAGCCTTTCTGAAGAAAAGCCAGCCCCCGCCCTGCCCACTGAACCCTGCTCACTTCAAAACACACCTACTATCACTCAGCTAAGAGTGACACATGATTTGGCAGAGAGAAAGACAGAGGGTCAAAAAGGGGAAGGGGAAGCAGTGAGGGAGCTGGTGTCAAAGAGAATAGAGAAGTTGTATTCCCTTATGCATTAAAACCTTTTACCCTCTGCTACTAACCTTAGTGCGCCTCATGGCTCCCACGCTCAAGGCTGCCTCTCCTCCTTTCTCTTCTTGTCCGGTGTGGTCCTCACTGGTTAGCTGGGTGCTAAACACAGGTCAAAGGTCAACAGTCAAATGATCTGCATTTTTGATTTATATAATAGAAACACTTTCTATCTAATGAAACACCGGTTATGAACCGGTAAGGCAGTTGAGGAAGAGCATTTGTTTCTTTGAGGTGGACTGTGCCTATGCAAAGCGTTGCTGCAGACATACTAATTAGGCACGCTCCTCCCCCAGCCAGCAAAACACCCATTTGACTAGCAAATGTGGACCAAGTAATAGGGAAATGACAAAACTCAGTAAGATAGCGACTTCAAAAGTGATCACTGTGGCTTTTGACAACATCACTTCAAATCTAGCAGGGTAAATCTATACTGCAATAAAAATGTGTTGAGATGCTGGGCGAGGCTGTACGGTAGTTTCAGTTTCCGGCCCAAGTTTTGTGCCAGTCTAAATACAAACTGAACAGGTGGGTCTGTGGATCAAGTTCTGGTTTAGGTGTGATGGAAAGAATACATTTATCAAGAACCCAAAAATAAAAGGTTTTTACAAGAAACCATCTCAGTAGGCAATTGTGGCAATTAAACGGCCAAGTCACCTGTTGATGCATCATCTGTGGTGATTAAATTCCCTGGTATTTTCTTTGCCTTTTCTTTGTTTTGGAAAATCCTGTTTTGCCAGTCATTATGTCAGATGTGTCACTGGAAATAAGAATGATTTCGGCCCAGTCTACACAAACACTGTTATTTCTGCGCGTTTTGGCCGTTCGTACACACGGAAATGCAGTATCAGGTCACTGAAACCGAACATTTTTGAAAAGACCTGCCAGGGTGAAGATTTTAAGAAACCCCGGTTGTAGTGTTGTCGTGTACAGTAAAAACTGAGTTTTTGCCTTGTGACGTCAGAGTGCGTGCCATTATTTTGTTTGAGTCAGATTGCGTGCCATTATCTGCTGTGTTTACGATTGTATTAGGCTCTGATTGGCCTACATGGCTTTATGGTTAGGGTCATATCGCCACCTGGTGGTTTGCCATGCTCTTGCCAGCGCTTGATAGCGTGTTTTTGTGTTTTCATGTAGAGAGAGAGTATGTGTGGACTAGGCCTTACAGGGCTTATTGAGAATGACCTGGTGTGTCAAACTTGAAAAAGCCACTGCTTCAGTAAATACCCCAAACTTTGATGCTTTTCATGTCTTAAAAAAGGCGGTTGCTAACAAGTGGCTAATTGAGACTACAGAGGTTGTCAGGGGCATGAAATGTCATCATGGCAAACAGCGCAAAATCAATTACAAACTTGGTGGTGACGCCAAGGTCAAGCCTAACATTAGCTTTTTTACTTCTGGTGATTGTATTTACGCTTCAAAAATCATTGTGGTGGTGAAGGTGATCTTGCTGAACAAAATGTATAAGTATCATAAACTTTTGTTTGCCACACTGGATTTTTGCAGAAAATAAGCTAAGAAAAAAATCCCAGTGGCTTTTTGTGTTTTGGGAACCAGGGTGATGCTAACTTCTAGGTTGGCCTACAAAAATACTTCATCCCTGCAGCACTCTATATCTACACAAACATGTAAATGTACTCAGGAATACTTTATATAACTTTGAATTTCCAAAAGGAGAAAGGCAGTCTAATACTCTGATAACACTCTGATTATGTACCCAGTCTATTAAATACAATATTTATTTCTTCATTCACCTTTCAGTGGACATAATGGTCTCATCTGGTCCAGGTAATGTACTGACAGGAGGAACCATCTCGGCTGTGGAAGGGGTGTTACTAAGTGTGACCGTTTGGTCCTGTTCAGGTGAGTTGTTCAGACTTTGGACTGGACCACAGAATTGAGACTCTGCAGTGTCAGGAGCCTCTTCATCTGCTGAGAGAGGAGAACAGTGGGTTGAATGTATAAATAAAAGTTTGGTGTGAAGTATCAATGTGTGATGGTCAGTGCACTCCAGGATTACAGGTTAACGGGTTATCAACTGCTAATTTAAACTAATACTTTCCTACATTTCCCAGGGTGCATTCTGACAACAGCAGAAAACATTACCTCAATCTGACCTGCATGTTAATGGAATACATTAACTTTAATATTTTATTTAATGTATTGGAACAATGACATAACATTTCTTTCTCTGTGAAGTTCATGACAAGTAAAATAAGCAGTAAACAGAAATTATATTAATTTACTTAACCGCTTAATAAAATCTGTGTCTGTCTTCATATTCGGATTTCTTTATTGTCACTGCACAACAGAGTACAACAGTGCAATCCTGAGAGTCAGTGCATTATATCCACAATACTAAAACAACATTACAACAAACAAAATTAAAAATATAAAAAGTTCTGAGCAAATAAAAAGAATGAGGTTCTTAATGAGGATTTAATAGTAACTGCATTTTTGCTTGTAGTATAATATGCTAAGTACATGTTTTACAAAGCAGTCATAGAGTTCTGGAATACCGAAAAAAACAATGTTCCTGCTGTGGTATTTAGTAGAGTATGACCTTTATATTTCAAGATTTTGTAAAATCTTCTCTAAACAAAACAAGTGAGTCAGGAAATGATTCATTCTTTGGTTAAGTTGTAAATGCACACAGTAGAGCGACTAGCTGACAGTAGGGGGAGAAGTAAATGAAACAGAAAGAGTCTTTGATCCACATAGAGAATGAATTACAGAGAGAGAGGGAGGCGGAGATCTTACTGTTGTTCTCCGAGTGGGACAGATCACGGAGAGCATCCGCCTCTGGGTGTCTAATGCTGACAGCTTGTGAGTGGGTGTTCAATGGCACTGCTGCCTCTTCCTGAACACACACACACACACACACACACATATTCAAAAAAGGAAAAGAGGTGAAAAGATCAAATAAGCAACTCACATTAACCACGTACCAAACAGCAGGCCCACAGTCAATCTATAGAAATAGAAATCTTTGTCAGATGAGAAGATATTGCATAAGAAGTCAACAAAATCTAACAGCTGACAGACAGCACAAAGCCTATGTTCAAGCTGTGACAGATTGTTGGAAAGACCCCCAATTACTGTCATCTTCAAAGCAATTCAAAAGCAAACATCACTTTTATCCTGACTGCAGCAATGAAATGTTTAAATTAGGCATGAAATGAATTAAGCATTGAGGACTGAATAGAATGCATAACACCAAGATCAGAAAGTTTGACAAGACATTGAGATTATAGCTATGTACTGTGTAGTTTAGTGTATAGCATGTATCATTATTTGGTGTGGGTACATTTGGAATATAATTTTCTATAAATCCTTATGTATAATCCCTTCTTTTGCCAAAATCAGCAATTCCTGCTCCCTTCTACCTTAGTGTGAGAAGTTTAATCAATGTCATCCTATATAAGGAAGTGGACAGCTTCAACACAAGCATGCTGCCTGTGAGCTGTGAATTATATGTCGGCAACTATTTGGTAGGCAAATGGCAGCAAGAGAAACAGAAGCAAGAGCTTAGAGAGGTGAATGAGAGAGAGAAAACAACATGTAATACATTATACATATTTTAAAATCAAAGACTTACTAACCGAAGACTGAAATTTAATGTCAGAGCACCCTTAACACAATAACAGGAAGAGTCTGCAAAAGAGTCCTTGCTTGTAACTGCATTACCATTCAAGTGTGATAAATAGATGCGCACTCAGATGAATGACCCATCTCCTGCAAGTTTCAAGCTAGTTTTCATACAGCAGTGGAAAATAAAAAAATATATATAAAGTATAAAGACTTTGTAGTTAATGCGTTAAAATATAACAGCCATACATGGTCATCTAAAGTGTAATTTTAAAGAAATAGATGGCTCTAATCCCTCTTGAAGTTGTTATTCATAACTTTATAAACTTTCTACTTCCTTCCCACCACTGAAAAGGAAGTATATATTTATACTACCCAAAACCGCAAAGACCTGTATGCCAAAATGTTAAAGAATATATTAAACCAAATCGTTTTGTTACTGTCCTGCTTCCTGACAGAGTTACACTTGACAGCTTCCCAGTACAACTACAATCATGTATTGTTAGTCTCTGAGCGGGTTGGGATTCAGTGTGTTGCTCATGAGCACCTCAGCAGTAGTTATTCAGGGTGGAGAAACAAACAACCCACATTTTCTAAGCAGGTGTGGGAATTCAAACCAGCAAATAGTTAGTCACTTGTCCTCATCTGAAACCTCGAACATGTTGTCGTTTGTTTGAAGTCTCCCTCCTCTGTATTTTACACTCTTTATAGTGCAGCCCACCTGGAATTAATCCAACAAAATGAAAGTCTTCTGAAGCTTTGTAATGTGTTGCAACTCTATCAGTTGAAATACTTTGTTCTCAACATTGTTTTTAGCTTGTCAACCAAATGTTTTCCCCAAATGCCAAGACTTAATTTCAGTCCATCAAAGACATTGGACAAAGCCTAAAAAAACCCAGTAATGTGGTTTTAAATGAAAAGCAACAATTTCTTTTGATGTTGTCGTTATTTGTCGTCATTTTTAAATTGGAGATACCAAACTGTCTGTTGAAATGAAAGAGAACCTGATCCTACATGAGGACATTTTCATAATTCCTGAAATCACTATACTAAGCTACAAGCACATGGGTTTCCACAAGGTCAAAAGTTGAGTTATCGCCTGATAATCACATTTGAGCCATGAATTAATTTGGAATGTGGCTTCCAGGGATTGAAAGATGCTTAAAAGTTTGGAAGTTACATATAGTTTGGCTATATTTTTAAAAGACTTGTTTAAAAAGGAAAGATATACTCAACTCTAGCTTGGTATCAAGTTACATAATTATTTAACTTCAACAGGCAACATCACACTGGGAAGGAGACTTATGATACTCGAGATGAACTTTGACTTTACTCTGAAATGCTACATCCAGCAATTGAAGGGAATTAAATTTTCTAAAGTTCAATCCCAAAAATAGTGAGCATCTTGTACAATATACATCATCCCATGACAGGAAAATTTAACAATTCAATTCACCTGCAAAGACTGACAGTTCACCTCTGGTTCTGACTCTGTGCAGGTTCCCAAGTCTGTAACAGATACAGAAGAAGAAGAGATAAATACAACTAAGAAACAAATGAGGCGAGGAAAGAGGAAGCAGAAAAAAGGAAAATACAAAGAAACTGTTCATTAAAAACCCAAACCCCTGTCCAATTCATCTACAGGGGTCAATAGCCATGCACAAAAGCAACCTCACCTTTTCCCAAAAAAGGTCAGACTGTCCATTATGCAAGGCAGAGGTTAAAATACCATGCAAGGCTAAGGTGGCATTAATGACCACATTCACACTCTTGTTTTCTGTCTCTCTGCCTCTCAGCCGTTCATGCAGGCAGAGGAATGGGGGATTACTGAGCTCACTTCGTGGCCTCAGACCGGTCGTACACCTGGCCATACAAGGACCTTGAGGAAGAGAGGATTTCATATACTTTGTAGACACACACACGCATTCTAACACACAATCTTTATAAGACCAGGGCTACACCAACCATAGAAGGCAGGGGTCTACTTCCAAGGGCCTTAGAGTGAGTGTGTGTGGTACTGGTGTTTCAAGGGTGGCTGAGTGCCCTGTGACACTCATGGATTACAGACGGATAATCCACACACACACACACGCGCAAAGAAAATAACTGTCAGTAAGATCCATAGAATTTATCCTGCGAAACACTTCGTTAGACATATTTAAGACATGTGAGTAAACTTAAAGTCAGGACATAATTTTTAACCAATTGGTCTGATGTTCCATTTAAGCATTAATAAATACATTCCAAAGTTAGAGCTATAAAACTGTAGTTTTCCCCAGTATTGCCATTTACTGCAACATCCCCACATGTGTACATGTAAGTATCTAAAACAGCATATTTACAGACCGAAAGACAGAAAGGAATTCCATTGTTCACCATCAGCACAATTAAGTTGTAGTTGTGTGAATGTACTATAGTGTTCCATTTCAATAGCCCTTAAATTTGGGAAATGTTGATCTACAGTTTTCCCATTCAAACTATGGCTTCAATATCAGAAGAAGACAACCTTATTAAACACTTTGGTAGTGCCCAGGAGGTGAACTGGCACCTCTCCAGCTACCAGTCCGCACTCGTACGACTGGTCCGTGTTGGACTCAAACCAGCCACCCTCTAATTCCCAAGCAAAGTCCCCATGGACTGAGCAACTGCTGCCCATGCTAAGAAGGTGCAGGATGTATTAGTTCATATTCTTGTTGCATGAGGCTTCAATTGTTACTCCTACTGTGTTGGATCCAGAGCTAGAAACAGGGTCAGAATGGTGCTACAAAAATATTTAGCCCTATTTGGCTTAGCTTTATGGAGGTTCCATATATATATAGTGTATACTGAGTTTTGAAGATTCAAGGAAGACTCCTCAAAGTCCAGATTTCATCTACTGAAAGCAAATTCAAAATTAATACTTATCTGAAAGTATGCCAGCATTATGAAATTAACTGGTTCTCGATGAATCCATCAAAATCTTCATTATATAGTCTATTAAGATATAACATTAAATATTAATTAAAACTTAATTTTTAAAATAATGTTTATCATCACTTTCACCAACTATGTAGCAGTGGAGAAAAAAAGTTGCTTAACAGTTGAAATGTGTTGAGATGGCTGGTGATAGTTATGTCCTCCTTGGTGTACCCACTCACCTTCACCCTCTTCTGTTGCACCGTGTCCACGCTGGACCTCCCCAGAGAGGGCAGACAGAGGAGTGGACGTGTCCCTTACTTCTCCCTCTCCTGCTGTGTCAATCACCATCCACTTCTCCTCCCCGTCTTCCTCTTCACCTCTGTCTGTTAATTTATCTGCCGTTTCTTCGGGCTTTCTGTCTGTTTGCCTGCACTGTTCTCTGCAATTCCTCTCCACTAACTCGTTCTTCAGGAAGTCTTGAAGGGCGAACTCCTCATCCCAGTCCAAGTCATCTCCAGGCTACAAAAAAAAAAATAAAAATAAAAATAAAAATAGACAGACGCAGAATCCAAAGGTGAGATGCATAAAAACCTGCCAACGCCTGACTGTAACAAATCCCACTGTGGCAAAATCCAACTGCAGGACTGAAGGTGATGAGGCTGAAGTTGAGCAGTGACAACCGTTATGGATGAAAAGAGCACCACTGCAAAAAAGATACCCCTGAGAAAAAGATGACAGTACTGGAGACACTGATTGAAGTGATGCCTGCTAAATCTGTGCAGAAAAATCACAGCAAAGACCATTTATTTACAAAGCTTTCAGAAAAACAACTAAGCTCATGTATTATCTTTTCAATGGAGTTATTTTTGTTGATTTAAGAATCCAAGGAAAATAAACTTTTAGTGGCTGTTCCCTGATCCAGAGCTATCCTGAATACATGATTTCAAAGTGAGAACTGCATTATTTGTCAAAGCACAACTTGGTTACTGTTTGCAATTCGATCTACCTCAGCAGCAAGTTCATCATGTTTTGCAGTAAAAACAATGGTGCTGTAATGGAAATGTTCAAGCGTGCGTCAGTGTATTTTGTGCGAGGAGCAATGCGTAGGTGTGTGTTCGCAACTGATTCTGTGTGTGTGCACATGTCCACTTCAGCCGCCAACTCACACTCAGCTCTCTTCTACCAGATACTCCATCTGTCTGAATACAGTATGAGCTCTGTCACTGCTCTCCAAGCAAACCCTCCAATATCCTTCTATTTTGGAAACTGAATGTTAATACATACAAAAACACATGCATATAAATGATTAAAGTTGAATGTATTCCAAACCCAATATGACTCATGTAGACCAATATTTAAACAGTGCAGGTGACACATTGTTGAGTTTTCTAAAAATGATGGATTCTGACTATAGATTAAGATTAAAAGATTACTTCTGAGAACCGTGGAAGCAAGTAGCTGTTGCTGTTTTTTTTTTTTAAATATAAAAGTTTAGAGATTTCAGCCCCAAGATCCAGGCCGCCTCTCTGACCTCTTCCTCTGGTGCAGGTGTCTGGCATGAGGCCTCTCTGCTGTCCTGAGGTGTCTTTAGCTGCTCCAGCTCCTCACACAGCTGCCGCTTCTGGTTCTCCTGCTCCTGCACCCTGCGTGCAATGGTACAAAATCCTATTATTTAAAAGCAGATGAGGAGTTATTCATTTTTTAAGAGGAATGTGGTAGAAACATGCAAGTTAGCAAAGCACTTTAACTGTCCAGAGAGACAGAAAATATGCACAGAGATCCTAGAAGACAGTACAGTGGACATACTGTACCCAATCCGCAGGCCCATGCAGTGTCCCATTCTGTTGCCCAGGGTGACCAGCGCCAGTTCTCCGACTGGCCTAGTATTGGTTTCTTCACTTCAGGGTTTTGTAGATCCAGTCCCAGCCCAACCCTCTAATCTCAGACTACACACAGAACCTCAAATGTGTTGTACAACAACCCTGATCCTAACCCTGTCTTATAGTCCAGTCTTACTGTGAATAGTCTTTATTAGCAAACACTACAAGACAGGAGGTAGATCTATACCTACAATGAGACCTCTTCTGTTTTCTTTTCTTTCAAACAACATTAAAGTCCCTGAGTTTACCCTGGCAACTGAGCACAAGTAAAACCCAGCTGGACAGCCTGACCAGTTCTCCCTCTCTGGTCTGATACTGTACCACACTAGCTGTTATATATCTGAAGGGGATGGCCGTCTCCATGCACACACATACACACACACACACCAAAGGCAAACTCATCCGCAAAGAGTCAGAATGAAGTCCAGAATTGGACCAGACCCAGTGAGGAGGACCCTTTGGGGTCACTGAGGTCAGGATGACTGACAGGTCTTTCCCCCACTCACCATAACTGACTGACCAACTGAGACAGAGCGCTGGAGAGCAGCGATACCCACACTGCAGGGGTCTGAAATGAAGTAGTGTGTAGCGATATTTATGTATATTTTTAGAAATAGGGACTTCTGACAGGCGAATCTTCTCTAAAGGCAGAAATAACTAAGCAGGTTGCAAAAAATCCTCTTGTGCTCTGGCCAGTAACCTTTTTTTATTCATGCGAGACCATGTGGCATTTAAGATCCCAGAAGAGAGACAGAGACAGCTTTGTGTGGACTTGGAAGGTCAGCTAAGCTAACCAGCTAACACTTATAGCTCATTATGCCCAGACTGCATTTCTTTTCAGTTATTAATTACACTGCTAGATTTAATCAGCTTCTATCTTCTCTTATTAATGTCTTCTTCAGTGGAGTCAGTATTACCTTACTTAGCCAGAAAATGAATTCCTCAGCTCTGCCCACTAGGGTTTAATTCAACCAATGAGATCACTGCTGCACAACTCCACCTCAAAGAAATGTTTTCCTACTTTACAGTCAAGTTGTCTTTAAATAGCCAGCACAAGATCCATTGCAATCCATTATCTTCCTCTGGTATTTCTCTTTCGCCTTCCTCTGCTCTCACACCAAATTCTTAAACAACATCACTCACTTCAGTGCTCAGAAGCTCTTCTGACTGTCCACTGATTTTCACATGCACAGTGCAGACAACAAAGACTTGCTCACCTGACTGAAAGGTGCAGGATTTCAGTGCGGGACCTCCTCATATTACTGGCCATTTTGATCAGCTCCTTCTCTAGGGAGTCTGTGTACTGGGCCAGCTGGTCCAGGCTGATGGCCCAGTCTGCCCTCCTCGCATCCAGCTTGGCCTGCACGGTCTGTGGAAAGACAAGGCCGAGGGGTCAGCCTCTCTCTACGGTAAAAAGCCGCAAGCTGCCACACAGCCTGAATTGCTACGTGTCTTTTATGCCTCCAAAATGTTTTGACACCTAACTGACACAAAATCTCTCCACGTCAGCCAGCATACCGAAGAACCAACCGAAGACAGACTTGTAAAGCTCTGCTCCACTAATGACTTCTGTCTCATTTGGTATGTTTACTGCTGTATGGCAGTACGTGGCTAATGAATGCAGAGTGGCAACAATGCAAGGGGGGGGGCGGGGGGGGCAGAGAGACACAGAAAGTTGGAATGAGGGAGGAGGGGAGTGGGTTGTGTTCATGGTACAACACACTGACTAAATAGCACTGCTTGGATGGGGCCTGTTGAAGGGTTATATAAGTGAGAGATCTCTAGAGAGGAGAGATCGTGGGTGGGAAGGAGAGAAAGAGCAGATAGGCAGTGATAGATAGAGAAAGAAAGCAAGAGAGAAAGAGAACAGGTGGAGGGAGAGGAAGATAGAGATCACGTTACATAATTTCATACATTTAAAAAACAAAAACAGTACTGGGACAAGCCTTTTCAGCCTGAAATCAACTCGTACGCATTTGCAAACACACAGAAATACACATAGGCATCAACACCACAGTACACTGTGAACCTGCAACTTTTCCAGCTTCCATCAAGTGTAGTAGGTAGTTGACACTGAACACCATATTCAAATGTGTCTATAAAAGTGTGAGTGTATCTGACCTGGAGACTGGTGTCTTTGTTGCCCCCTGGCTGCGCGTGGTCGTCCAGCAAGCCTCTAACTATAGATAAGACAGAGTCCATCTCTGCTCTGAAATCCCTTTTCTGAGAGACAGAGGATGCATGTCATGAAAGAGGAATACTCAAGAATTGAAAACAATATGAACAACCTTTAGACATGTCTGAGCTCATAACTTTCCCCTGAAACTCAGTTACTCAAACACAACAGGCTTGTGTTTCTTGTGATTCCAAGCAAATTCTTGAAGTTGAGTCAAGTCTCAAAAGTAACCACGTTACGGTAAAAGCAAACTGTTAATCACACTTGGTTACCAGTTTGTTTATGAGGCTCTTGAACTCTAGAGCCATGTGATCAGGGCTCGGCCCCTGCAGCATCAGCAACACTTCCCTGTCCAGAGTCTCATCCAGCGGGGATGCAAAGGTCATAGTGGTGGACAAATGGTCAACTCCATGGGGGGCCTGCAGCAGATAGCAATGGGGGGGGGAGGGGAGGGAAAAAAGAGAGAGAGAGAGAGAGAGAGAGAGAGAGAGAGGAAAGCAAATCTGTCAGGGGACAGCAAGTGCCTGCACCTTGTTTCTATAAATTGCAGCCGATAGGTCACTTGGTGTTTAGCACACAGTGTAACACTCAACCCCCTAACCAGGCCCCTACGACCCCACTCCCCCTATCACATGTGGTCCTGAGATGGGCCGCTGTCACTGGGCAGACACGTTTTGTGATCTAGGACAGCCCCTGTCCCCATTGAAAAACATCCATATTAACTCAGTCTAAATTATTACCCCAACTAAAAATCCCCTTAATTTTAGCACCATCAAGGGAAAAATGAATGCCTGCAATCTTTACATGTTTTTTTAAAGAATTCATGTTAGTTGTAGAATAAGTCAAATGGGGGACATACACATTTTAAAGTTCATCATTAGCCACATTACCCAGTTGGGTGGCATGTTGCATTTGACAAGGACAGACATTTAATGTCACCTTGTTAACACACCACACATTTGTACATTTTAAGAAGATTGAAAATTACATATCAAATTTGAAGTCTTAAGTGGTTATTTTTAATTGTTTTGATCAAAATGAATTCTAGGGACCATTCAGTAGTCGCTGGAAGTTGGTAGTGTCAATTCTACGGCCTTGGCCTTTGATATTAGTATCTGAGGTGACATGTCACATTTGATATTTAACTACAGAAATCCCTCCTTTAATTTAAAGATAAGCATTTTTGAGTGGGTGAGTCCTGCCTATGCTAATTTTCCTTTATGGAGGTATATTTCAATACAGACTAAACATGACAAGACTAATGTTGCTGAACTCCCTTGCAATCATACTACAGCTTAGAGCAAGCAAAAACACACAATTGCACAGATTGTAAGAAATGTAGCAGCAACAGTGCAGAAGTTGCATGGTGCCTCAGCAAAGGATGAGTGATCACAATGATACGTGCTGATAGGGAAATTAGCCTGTACAAGATATTATGACAGATGGTATTTATAGGCAGCAGTGCATCACATAGAAGAGGTGGCACTGAAGGTTATAATCACATGCTATATTACATCTATGAAATGCATCTGCTGTGAAGAAATATAAATCAAAATAAATTCTTGCGCACTGTACAATAACACTTCAGCCAGCACAGTTTGCACTGCCAGGACACAAGGAGGACGCCTTGTCTTTATGAATTAAGACTTATCTGGATTTCCTCCTGGACAGGAAATGAAAACGATGGTCTCCTGCTGGGTGTTGGTTACAGTACTGGTGCCACCTGTTGTTTTAATGGGTAAAGTATTTGGCCCTTCAGCCACGTTATGTTCATCTCTGTCCAACACCTCAATGAAAGGTATCAGACACGTGAACGCACTCTCACACACATATATTAAACTGCGTTGTGTGTGTGAGACAGGTCTGTTAGCTACACTGATAAAGCAGGGTAGTGTATAATAGTAAGCCAGATGTCAGGAGTTAGCTAAATTTGGACTTTGTCAAAAATAAACTTTATTTGCCCTCCCCTAACTGCAAGCTGGTTTAACCACCAGCTTCAGCCGTCGACGGACACTTACTTCGTCCTCTTGTTCGTTTTTGAAACACACACACGCCGCTCTTCTCTTGAACCCTTCGCCGTCGTACGTCCTGGTCTGGTTGGGCTTGTACTTCATCATTTATGTTGCCAATCGTCGAGTGCCAGGAAACGTCAAAAAAGTGTTGGCAAAAGCCAAAATCTGGATCCAACCAGACCTGAAGAACGTACCTTCGGCTCTCCGAGCAAGTGGGAGGGCAGGAGCAGCGTATCTCCCCGAAATCTTCTCAGTTTAACCTTCTTCAGAGACCTAGTCCCAGTGACAAAGTGTGAAGTCGGTTCATTCATCCCTGGTCAATGTCAGACTGCGTCTGGTCGTATATTGTACCGACCACGGCGGTTTAGTGCCGCTGTCAACAAGCATAATACAAGAAGCTCGCTCACATCTGTGTTCAGTGGTCAGCTAGCAGCTGACCTGAGAGCTGCTCAACAAGCTGCCTGTTTGCCCCCGCGTTACACAGAGCTTCATGTTCATCATTAACACGGCGATTAATAAACCAAACATGGGTCACGTGTCTCCGTTCAGCTCCGCGTGGCCGTGGTTGCCTAGTATCATCGTGCGTGAGCGATGCCTTTCTCAGAATTAATGCTGCTTTCAAGTGCCGCTCGAGAGTTCTTACCAAACACCAAACTTAAGTTGCTCTGAAGATTTTTTGAGTGCCTTTTCGTGTGGGATACTAACAAAGCAGGCGATTTTAAACTAATAGTTTAAGATTTGTGAATTCTATGTCAGATATTATTATTTAAGATCATTTTTATTATCAGTTTACAGCATATAACCAATTTAACAGCATTAAAACTCCCATTTCCTCATTTCACTCCACTTTAATCTCTACTTAACATATATAGAAAAAAGGGGGAATGGAAGGGGGCCGACAATTTCTACACTGACAGAAACAAAAACAAACAAAAACACCCCAGATAAATACCTAAATAAATAACCCCTTCTTTTCACCAATTGCAGCAAATTTGTATTACATTTATATTTATATCAGCAATTACATGATACTGACAGTTTAGAAGTGGTATGAATTGAATAAATAAGCTGATAGCTAGTTGTTGAGTTGTTGCATAACCTGCTGCCTGAACTCACAAGTCTGCAGAACATGGTACATGTGAGGAGGGGCTTTATCAGTCACACTTGGATTCTCATGACTACCTAACTTCCCACATTAACTAAAACAAGCATAAAAGCCGTTCCCAGCTGTTTTAAGGTCAAATAAACAAAACAATGGACGCCTCAAACCCTGTTCATCTCAGTGCAGAACCGGTTATTTACAGCAGTATATTTCTTGTAGTTAGGTAGTGAAGCAAGTAATGTGAAGTTACAAAGCTCAGGGTTTCCCTCTAGTGGATGTGGATTGTCTTTAAACCACAAGAAGTCTTTGAAAATGACAGGGGCTAGTTGGATGTGTATTGTCCGTGGTATAGCCTACTGATTCTATAAATCAGAACATGGACATTCATAACCGTAGGACTCAGACATCTGATTGGCAGTAACCAGGTCTTGAATACTAGGAATTATGAAGGAAACTGACCCACATCAGAAGCAGCACTAAGCTCACATGAGGATTAAAAGGGTTGTGAATAGTCAAGGACCAGGACTCTCCAAAGATAATTACTAAAATGTCAGGGGCGTGCAAGCATACAAGCTTCAATTTTCCAGGCCAGTGGGACAACTCTGAAGACCCTTTTAAACTTTTCACTTCATCTGACTGAACCAGACCCATGTGGCTGGAGAGGACACACAGCTTATTCTTCTGTTAACTGTGTGAAGGTTTTAGGCACAAAGTTTAGAGAACAGCATGGATTTGGTTTGATTTGCATTAAGCACAAAGTTAATAAGAGTTTAGTGCATTTAGGGAGAGTTGGTATTTATTCATGGTTTATATCAGTGGTTGTCAAACTGGGGGCCATATAGTGCTACTGCAGGGGGGGCATGGATGTTGAGAAGACCTAAAGCTGCATGCATGTGATTCATGTGGTGGCAAGCAAGGCTATTTTACTAGCCTGAATCTTGTGTTTTATGTCAATCGCCGTGTTGTTAATGATGGATAAAAATGAAATCCACTTTAGCTGGAGTCGGGGGGCTTGAACGTTTTTTGCCTTCTAATGGGGCACGTGACAGAAAAAGTTTGAGAACCACTGGTTTAAATCAACAGCATGGTATCATAGTATCGTGTGTATAAAGATGTGTCCACATGTTGTCTAAATGAGCATAGCGGTGACCACAATGGAGCCCTGGTCTTGCCAACTGCTAATAAATACACCCAGCCAACTATATATTAATCAACAGATTTATTTACAGAACATAATGGTATGCAGGTGGACTCTTTCAGAGCATTCTGAGTGTAGGAAAACATTTCTGCCCCAGATTAATAGAAAGAATGAATTTACAAACACTTAACTGAATACAGACTTTTCAGCCAAAGACCTATCACGACAATTGAGAGGCAAAGCCTTCATTGATCTTCTGGAGTTTGATCCCGTAACGACCCAGCACCTCCTCTCATACAGATGAGACCCACCCGAACTCGCATCATCAAACAATTGACAGCTCAAATGTAACAACTGCTTTGTGAAATAAATGCCATTGGAAGAAGTAAACCACTGAGTTTTGTAACATTAGACTATGATGACATACCGGGGGGTACAAAGTAGTTAGTTTGGCAATCAGGAGAAAGATTCACATATAAAAGACTGGATATGGTAAGAAAACATATGTGCTAAAACTAAGAAAAAAGGTCCACAGTGTCCACGCTTCCCTCCCACACCATCCACAAGTCTACACTTTACGCAGAGAGTGGTTGAAAAAGTTAATGTGACAGTGGCAGGCTCAGTTTGGTTTTCAGTCATATTTTTTAATGCAGCCAGATGACTTAAATAATAAGTAGGGCTAAGATTGTTTGTCCTGCTAGGCCGTCTACAAAAAACTGGTCTGCCTCCAGGTGAGTGTCTACATACAGTAGGCTAGTAGTAGTTAGCTGCTTTTAATAAACAAACAGCGATAAAACTAAGTAAAAAGAAATATAAAAAGTATACACTATGGGCCACATCTAGCCAGTCTCTCCTCTCCTCCACACACGTTCCACTTAGGACACTCTTTCCCCTGCTAAACATGCTTGTTTTAAAGCAGCAGTTGGCAAAAGCCTTTGAAAATCAATGGACATAGAAAGCCACGTGAGTAGGACTAAAACCTCTGCCCATGCATTTGAACAGTAGTGAGTTAGGACAAAGACAAGTCATTTCATTAGTGTGCATTTAAATCATCAATTGTCAGCAGCTGTTTTTCCTTTACAATATATTCATGTTTATTTTATATTATATATGTATATTAAGAACGTGTCCTTTAAATGGAAATGAAGTTGGAAGAGGTCTTGGCAGAACGTGAGCAGTGTTCACAATTGACTTCCACTTGTTAGACTGCTCTACACTTCATTTTTGTTTCCAGCATAAAGCCTGGTCCATGACTTGGCTGTAAAATAAAAAAAAAAAATACAAAAAGAATATGAACATGAGTCACAAATTTCCAATATAGCTTTTTCAAATGTTTTTTTTTTTTTTTTTTTTTTTTTTTTTTTTTACAAAGCCTGCATTAAGAAACATTAATGTAATGACCCCCATACCCACACATACATACACAAACATTAAATCCTCAATGAGTGCAAGGGAAAACTCATCATCAACCAGGATGGTCAGACATGTAAAGGGTGCAAAGCATGGACGACAGTATTTTTTGTAATTACCTGATTAAAAATAAACATTAAATAAATTAAAACTTACATAAAAATAAAATAATTGAATAAAAATATCAGCAAATGCAAACACAATAGATATGCAACACAAAAATCATGAGAAAGTCAATGGGGTCATGAATTAAGCAAACCAAAGTATTAACATATTGATGAAAAAAAGATTTCTAATATTGTAGCTTCATCACATTTCAGTAACCAAGATATACAGTATACAATAGGGATATGGTATAAATAATACTAGTTCAAGATAAAGTCCTGCCCAAAATGCAAAGTGAAGGGTTTTTTTGCACACATGTGTGTATTGAGGCTGGATATCCCTTTAATCCGAATGACGCACTAGGCAAGAGCTGGATGAAAAACGTAACAAACCCTCCGTTGAACCCATCCAGATCATGGCTCTCACCTGTTTCTATGGCTTCAGCTTCATTGGACTTCCACTTCTCTGCAACATCATTGGCTAGGGGATCATCAGGGTTGGGGGCACTTAGTAACGCCTGGATAGATAGCAGCACTGTACGAATCTGCAGAGCTGGCGACCATTTATCTGAAAAAATTGCAAACAGAGGGATTAATGCGACTGAGACCAAGAAAAGCAGAGGGACAATGTGTCAGACACTGAAAGAGAGGGGGGAGTAAAGAAGATGCACAGGAATAGTGTGTCCATTTGAAGCTACAGGGGCAGTGAAGAGACAGTGCTGATATGCAACATAGGCACAAAGCTCCAGTTAGGTGTCACAAAAGTACCGCAAGAGGCCTTTGATCTTTTGAGCAAGATGAAATTGGCAAATCCCTCACTTCAATCACAGGCCAAACATCACAGGACACAATACATACAGGCTCTCCTACAGTAACGTCTAGTAAAGCCTGACTCCACAGAGCAAAGACACAACAGATGCAAAGTGACTGTTTGGAAAAGACACATTTTCTGTCAACTGAAAATATGTCCTTTAAAAAGGTCAAGCACAATGTAGACCACACGTGACTGGCCAAGCATAAGCTGTGACGTTACAGAGTTCTGACTTACCTTTCAAAATATCTAGACATATTCTTCCCAACTTGTCTACATTGGGATGATATATTTTGGTCATGAAGCGTACTTTAGGAGCTGCCATGGGATATTCCTCTGGTAAAAACAGTTCAAGTTTAAATGTACCCCCCTCAAAAGGGGAGTCCTGAGGTCCAGCAATGACCACATGAAAGTAGCGGGCGTTGCCTTCATCTGGATCTGCCTTGATGCCTGGGACAGGCTCTGCAAGTAAACGCTGAGTTTCCTGGTACAGAAAAAAGACAGAAAGAAATTAATACTAGTCAGTGCCACCACATTAACAGCCGGTGCCACATAGTGTTTTACTTTACTTTTCACAGTCACTACCATGAAGCCCCTTACAGACCGAGATGTGTGGAGAAATGCTTTTGAACTCTATATTTCAGTGGAGGGATGCAAATCCCAGTGTTAGGGCAGGGCAACACTGAGACATGAGTTGACTGCATAATGTGAAAAAACTTTGAAAAGTAAGTTTTTGCATAAAAAGATATGTTAATGTGACAATTACGAGCCATTTTGTTATAGAATACAGCTATTTTTTAACTTTCTGCGCATGTTCAAAAACATTTGTGGTGACTGAAAGGAGCAGATTGTCATCTTTTGATATTTACTGAAGCATTTTTAAAGCAACAACAGAGATATTTGAAAATTATTTAGTTTTGAACACTTTGAACCTGGGTTGAAGTATTTTATGCTCAGTCCAGTCACCTGGAAACAGTCTAATGGTTAGTGAAAAAATATGACATTTACACCTGTGCCCTGTGAAATGCCCTTGGAGATTTTTATTTGATAATGGAAAAACTTGTTTATTATAATTATGAATTTGAAAGTTTTTAAAGCCCTAGGCCACACCTGAGAGCTGAAAAAAGTTATAGATCGTAGGCAGGAGGTGGACTGTCTGTGGGGCTTTTATTTGTTAACAGAGGGGAGGGTGGCTTTGTGCTGTATATAGCCATCTTTTAGACATGTCACCGACAGCCTCCGCACCACAAGAGACCATTACTCTCATTCCCATCAGCCACTACAGATAGCTTCTCCCAACACATGCGGACAGCCAAGTGACATACAGAAATGCACACCTTTACTGTGAAAGAGGAGCAGGTATCCGATATCTCTTGTGGTATGCATAAGGCAGCATGAGAGACACCTGAGAGATGCTTTTGATATGGAAACATTTAAGCTCACTGCAGAGCACGACACACACTGCAGTGCTCTCAACTCTTCACTGTACATTCTGCATTCTCCAAACTGCAGCACTGATAATACAATTATCCTGCTATATGAGGCCCTTTGATTATTTTCCTAATCTATAACCCCAGTATCCCCTTGTGCCTGTTTGAAATGCAGCCTTGTGTAACATATGCACCACTACAACAGACCAATAAATAAATAACAGAACAGCCAACTAAGTATGAAAATATACCATCTAATGAAGCCTACCAACAGGCTTTTGACGTTCTTTTCCTGAATACAACTGGGAGTGAGATTCCTGAAATGTTTCAGATAACCCACAGACAAAACCATGCAGTGAAAACACAGACGAGAGAGGGGCTCCCAGTCCCAGTCACACGCTCTGAGGGCTCAAGGGCTCGGTCCGCTAAGTACTGTTCCCAGCCCTCCCACCTTTTCCCACCAACGCTAGTCTGCGGTCTGCTCACTCACCCACCTGTGCAACCTCCTCTTAAACAACAGTCATGTCCTTTACTGCTTCCCTAATAAAACTCAATACAGGCTAAGATATATTCCTTTACAAACCATAAACTGCAATTCCAGTAAATATGGTCACACAAGTACACTGAATAAATGACTACATATATACACAATTACAGCAAGAGCATGTTAAAGGTTCCACAAAGAAAAAGGAGAAAGTAAGTGGCTTCAGTAAGGCTTTTCTATTAACCACTAAGTGAAGCATGGGTTAAAAACTTTAAAGATATAAAAATGAAGAATCACCTACTTTTATTTAAATTGTTAATTAAAATTTGTGGCTGCTGGTCAGACGGTGGAAGCATTTTCAACACATCACTGTGGTCTCTGGGAACATTTTGGTTTTTGACATTTTATAGACCAAATAATTAACCATTTCATATGTATTTCTAAAAAAATGCAAACATTAGTTGCAACCGAACTCTCTGTAATCAGAACCTATCTTAAAAC
Organism: Micropterus dolomieu; assembly: GCF_021292245.1. Lineage (NCBI taxonomy): Eukaryota > Metazoa > Chordata > Actinopteri > Centrarchiformes > Centrarchidae > Micropterus > Micropterus dolomieu. The sequence goes on along the minus strand of NC_060171.1, from coordinate 20,898,086 downwards.
TTAACTCTGTGCCAACTTAAATGTCGTACTGACACAAGAATAAAATGCAACTAATGTACTATTAGTATCATTACTTGAAAACACATTTTCACTGAATACAACGGCTGCCATCATGATAGGGAAATGTAACTGTAACTCATGATAGTAGCCCTCAAGTACTGTAAACATTTGGGGAGTACGGGACTGTTGCTTGAAATATTCATGCCAATAACGCACATTGAATTTAAACTTGATAATTTGATACTTGGTAGGTTTATTGTCACAATATAACAAGTTAGAGTGAAATTGTGTTTTGTAACTCCCTTCTGCTACATAGCAGACAATATATGTTAAAACAGAATCAGTATCATATAGTTGAAGGCTGCGGATGTAGCTCCTTCAGTATCATCCTTCTGTAAGTATGCTGAGCAACCCTCTTCAGTTAGATGCTAACATCACCTGCTGATGCTGCCTCATAAAGCTAGGGGCCGTGCGGCTAACGTGTGCAGTGTAATTGATTTCTGATCAAAGTATTAAATGCCTCATTTACACTACTTTTGCACATGTATGACTGACTACCGTTAAGTTATGGTGACAGCTAACGTTTACCCCCTAGCTAACATAAGAAAACTAAATGAAAAGTCGAAACAGTGCAAAAAGAAAAGACTGCAAAAGGCAAACGTCCCATCTTAAGTGTAACGCTGGGACATTGAGGCTAACAGGCTAGCTTGTGAATTGTTCCTGTTTTTATCATTCAAACCCAATAACAAAGCTAACAAACTAGCCGTGGTTAGCATAGCTAGCCAGCTATTCAGTCAGCACTACCGTCTGACCGGTAGCAACTTGAGAACACTGTTGTGCTTGAGAAGTTTATTTAGAAAAGATAATTCCGGGCACATATCAGATGTATCCGAGATATTTACAAAGCGCTGATGTATTTGTAGCCCACTGTGTCTCGGTGTGGCGTTAGCGAGCTGCTGCTGGATGCTAACATTAGCACACAAAACCCGGGGCGTACCAGCAGATCACTGCGAGTTTAGACTGCGTATGTAGAGTGTTAGCCATGACAGAAAAGTCACACATGCTGCTGTTCAAAGTGTGAAATAACTACCTTAATGATCCTGCGGGGCAGTCCTGCCATCTTGTCTTAGATGCGGGGGCTTTTAGCGCTCAATGCCTCCTCTGTCGCTGGCATTGACAGCAAACACACGTCTTCCGGGTTCTTTGCGTCATGACAGTGGATGGAGGGACTGATGGAGCAAATCATTAATTTATCTGATGTACAACCAGTTGACACTGTCAAGGCTCGTTTCCTAAAATGAAAAACAAAACAGTTAATGATATTTATCCATGTAATCAATTCTTAAGAGTAAGATTTAATTTTGATTGTAATGTATGTACATTTTGTCAGACTGATATTGAATCTCAGGAAAATCTTTTCTACAGCTGAAATTTTGTGACATTGTTCTGGGAAAGATTATATGATTGGATAGGCACAAAGAATGTAATACCTGTGTTTGATTACCATAATGTGAAGTTGGGTTGTTTTATGGAAAACAATGAGTTCTTGTGTAATAACATCTTCATCAGAGCAAAATTTTATATTCATGTGTAGATTTTTTTAATGATTTGAAGATATTTTTTTGGTCATTGACAATGCTGGAAGAGAATAGTGCCTGAAGATTCTCTGAGTCACTTTCATTGTATTAAATTCCCTTAATTTATTTTTATTTATGTATTTATTTATTTTTTGTTAAGTTGTTGCTGCTTAGATGTACTTTAATGTTAGGTCTGTGTAACAGTTACAAAGATGCCTGTTTGTTTATTGAAAATGTCCATAAGGTGAAAAAAAATCTGATGTACAACTAATGTTCAGGACAGATATTATACAAATGTTTATCAATATTAAGGATCAAAAACATCTAACAGATATGATTACGCTTCATAACCCTCCAACTTCGCATGGTAAGCACTATTTGAGTAATTTACGTTGACGATATTAATTGGAAATGTATTTAGTCTTCTAATAACAAATTTTTGTCACAAAGTCAGGATGTATTTTAAGATTACACATTTAATCTACCCAACAAACAAGAAATATTTCTCTGGATTCTGTCATATTTACCACAGAAACAATGCATTTCATTTCTGAATTTACAGGTTTTTGAACAAATGTGCAACATTTTTTTGAAATGTTGTGTGGGACAAAGGTTCGAAGTTGTGTATGCATAGCCTACATGTACCTTAACAAAAAATCTGAAAGCCATCAAGACAATGGTCATTTACAGTGCCTCGAAAACCTTTATGTAGCCCTGTTCATGTTTCATTTTTTCCTTGTTTAGCTTTTGTATGAACCAAATAAGGCATGAGAGCAGACTGTAACCTCACACACATTATTATAGCATCAATTCTATGACATGTAGTAGTGGCAACTATTTAACACATAGGTTGTTTTGTATATTTTACAGTTTACTATTTTAAAGTAACATTTGAAACTTTTACAGTGTATTTTTACACTGTGATATTTTTTTTAGTTTAATGAAGACCCTCCACAATACTTTGTCAATACCATCTCACCATATCACATCTAAAAAGTGCATTTTAAGCATTAAAGCACCTGATTTCATTCATTTTTGAAATGTACTTTTCCAAGACCTGTTCATCTAAACTGATTGCTTGATTTGGATGTAGGAAGGAACATTTCCCTGAAGTTGAAGAGTCAAACTTTGTCCCACAGCTACTCTACCTGTTTTAGACAAAACAAATCATGAACTAGACTTAACACTTCCACAGGCCAATAAGGTTGTATTTTCATTTTTTTGCCCTGCAGGCTGAATAAGAGCCATAGATTGGAGGGGGTTAGGAGCTCCTCCTCCTGTCATATCTGTATGGACAAAAGTATTGTCCCTTTGGGTGTCAGGTCTGTGCCATGGGCATTAGGAGTGCAGCAAACTAAGAGGAACTTTATTTTAAAAAGCTCACTAAGAAGAAGTACAACATGCAGTTTCTGTCCCGACAAAGCCCAACAGGTGGGTTTGATGTTCTTGTAATAGGTTAGTCTTTTGAGCATGAATTCAGTGTATAGAAAGTGGAATAACAAATATGTGTGTGTGCAAGTTTTACTATAAAAATTGTTGAATTCTGTCATAATCATAAATTCTCTGATCTCGTTCATTGTATTCAGGCTTTATTTACTGTTACTTTTAATTAATATTTTAGACGTGTTTTTTTTAATGTCCTAATGTTATTTTAACCTGAAAGTGAGTATTTGACTTATTCTGTCTTTCAGCTGTTCTTTTGCCAGCTCACTCTTTTCCTGACACTGACCTTGGCTTTTCCACCACAGTTGAAGGCTAAAAATCTATTGTTAGTCTTTTGTAAAATATGTGTATTACAGGCAACAGGAGAAACAGCCCGATGTAAAAATCTGAGCCTATAATTGTTGCTCGTGTTTGTTGCCTTACATGTACAAGTTTCTGCTCATTTAGTTTTGATCACGGATGCTCTTCAGACCAGTCTGAGCTTGTAGGATTTTAAAGTGATTTATTTTTGTGCATGTAAGCAAACATTATTAAAAAATAGTTTTTAGACGGATAATCATTTTTTGTCTGAATCTGCATATGTCTCTCTAATGTCTGTAAAGGTAAAATGGCACAATTTTTTAATCCCTCAAATAAAAAAAAAACCAACTATAATTTTCATGAAAATATTCTCACAATAATAACCGATTTCCTGCAACATGCCAGCACTTCAAAGTCATGTTCTATTTACTCTTTGCAGTGGTATCTTTTAGCAGTTTGCCCTGCCCCACCTTACCAACCCTCCAAAAATTTCCATTGTTCAACACACACAGGAACAGATGAACCAGCACCTAATCTAGCCCCTTCTCTCAGTGCACAGAGATAACAGACAATATCAGCCACATTAGAGTGCCTGATTTGAGTTGCAAGATCTATCTCGACAGGGCTTAGCCAGACTTCCTTATCGACTTGGAATATTTTATAGAAAGGCATTACGGGTTCAAGACTCAATCTAAAAGAAGTGTATTTTTCTTTGATAATGAGAGTTAAAATGAATCAATGTCTATACTTGTAACCCCCCATCAGAGGATACAGTATGTATCGTGAAGAGTTCAGCTAAACTGTGATTGTGTTCTTTTCAATTTGTTTTATTTGAAGCATTTTACAAGAAAAAAATTATAGAAATGCCAGAGAATACAGTTTTCTAAAACATACTTTTTTTCCTTTCTCAACCCTTTTAAGTAAAAGTTACACATTTCTAGAAATACTACTCGTATTGGCTTCCTGGCAGAGAGTTAGATGAGAAGATCAAATCCATTCTCATATCTGTCCGGTGAATATGAATCTACACCAGCTGCTGGTCAACTTAGCACAAACAGGGAAGGTCTGGCTCTTTTCAACAGTAACAAAATCTGCCCACCATCACCTAGCACCACCTTTTGTTTTTACACTTGTGTTTTTGTAGGGATTCAACAAACTGGATATAGTGTAAATGTAAGTGTAAGTTAGTGCTGGCAGGCGGATTTTGTTACCTTTACACAGAGCCTATTTCAAGCCTCTGTGCTGAGCTAAGCTAGCATCCACTGGCTGTTGCTTCTTATTCAAAGGACAAATATCAAAGTGACATCAATCTTTTCATCTAACTCTCTGTAAAAAAGCAAATAAGCCTAGGCTACTTCCCAAAATGTGGAACTATTCCTTTAAATATCTGGCAGCCTCTCAGATTTATTTTATGCCCCCTTTGGAGGTACCAACCACTATGTTGGGAACTACAAGACTAGACTTTTGTATAGCAAAAACACCTCAAATATCTACCTCACTAATACTTTTGGTGTCGGTCATCTGTAAATGAAATTTCTTTGATTTTCTTTTTCAGCTCAGTGGAGAGCACACTGCTACCTGGCATGTTTAGTTATCATGACTGCCTGCTCTGGACCGGTTTCACCCCTTCATGCTCCTCCAGTGACAACAGGTCTCCGGTCTGCTTTCTCTGCCACACAAACCAACAGCATAGTGGGAGGCAAGCAGAAGGCAGTGACATTCAACAGACTCGTGGTCAACGTAGGGGGGGATTTCAATCCAGACTCCGGTCACTTCCGATGCCGCATCCCTGGGGCTTACTACTTCTCCTTCTCCGTGGGGAAATTTCCAAAGAAAATGCTCTCTGTGATGCTGGTGAAGAATGGAGAGGAGGTACAGGCTATAGCATATGACGACTACCGCAAGAAAGGAAGGAAAGTTGAAAGTCAAAGTGTGATGATCACTTTGAAGGAAATGGACATAGTGTGGCTGCTTTTACAGCAGAGTCCCCAGTATGCTTTGTACAGCAACGCTGGCCCTTACATCACCTTCTCTGGTTACCTTGTGTATCCTGACATCTCCCCAACCAGCTACATCACCAACCACCTGTCCCCACCAGGGCTGTCTTACCCAAACTGTCCCCCTCACGCTGACCCCTGGGCCAGAGGTCAAACCTCAGAGCAGCCACGGTCTGCCTTCTCTATGGCACGGACATCCACACTCATAGGTCAGAGTAGCAGGCAGCAGTACAAGTTACCTCTGACCTTTGATGTGGAATATGTTAACATTGGGGGGCATTTCAACAAAACCTCAGGCTTGTTCACTTGCCACTTCCCGGGTGCATACTTCTTCTCCTTCACTGTGGGGAAACACCCCCGCAAGGCTGTTTCTGTGAAGCTGATGACGGGGAAGGGCGAGGTGCAGGCCATGGTGTTTGATGAGGACACGTCGAAGAGAAGGGAGATGCAGAGTCAGAGCTTGCTGCTGTCTCTCCGCCGGGGCGACAGTGTGTGGCTGTATAGTCAGCAGGATGAGCGTTATGCCGTCTATAGCAACCAGGGGAGGTACACCACATTTTCTGGCTTCCTGGTTTATCTTGAAGCAGAAACACTCACACCTCCCACCACACAGGACAGAACTCACCTCTAAATGTCTTTACCCTTCATGGTGTCCTGTCTAAATAAAATAAAGTACAAAATTCCAGGGCTAACATGTGTTACCAGATTACTCCATAAGATGGTGCTATGATACAATTGTGGACACTAACCAGCATGCAACTTGGTTAGATTTGTCCTAAAAGTGCAATTAGCTGCAAGACATCACAAATATGAAAACTTCTTGATTAAGTCATAAGTTTTTGTTTGCAGATACATTTACTTTTATTTACTTTTTAAATTCTTTGCATTTAGAATATATATATGTTTTACTACGGAAAAATGGAAAAATGGAAAAATGTGTAAATGATGTATAGTTTATTAACATTTACTTACTGTAAAAATAAGATTTAGAGTTACATCATGGTCATGTTGGTTATAGTTATGTTATGAGACTTTTATATTATTTTTTCTGTGCATTTTAAGTAAAAGCTAAATAAATACACTGCAATTAAATTTAAAGGTCTTGTTTCTTCTAGTGCTAATGCTAATCATGAAATATACTGCATTGAGTACAATGTGAATTTACTGTCGGTTAAGTTTATGTTGCGTGGGGTAGCTACTGCAACCGATTAAAATTTTCATTACTCTTAAAGTATACACAGTACTCACAATGTGGTAAATGTCTGTTGCTCAAAACATGGATCCTCACTACAGCTATTACTACTACTACTACTACTACTACTACTACTACTACTACTACTACTAATACTAATACTAATACTGATACTAATACTACTCCAGGTGGGGGTGGTGTTGCTGTTGCAATGAGCAGCTTCGGCTACTACCAGCAATAATAACAGTATGCCAGGTGTCACTATGCATAAAAAAAAGAAGGAAAGAAAGAAAGAGCTTTACAAAAAGGGAAAACAGAGGAACCACACATTAAACATTTAAACCAATTCACCACTGTAATGGTATACATTATAATGGGCAACCTCAAAGTTAAATATTCTATAATTAAACACAGTTTTGGTCCTGTAACTGTGGTGCATTTGTTCTGATGCTCCCCTGAAAATAAATATTAGCAGAGGGTTAAATGTAGGCATAAATAAGGCATAAAATGTGCTTGTTTTTGTAAGCTGTTGTTGCAGGTGGAAGACCATATTTTATCAAGGAAACCCCTTAGGCATTCATATTTTAATACATGATCAGTGCTCTTTAAGAAATTTGAACATATTTGAGTTTAGTTTATTGAGAATTAGATTATTAAGAAGTTTCAGAAAGATTAAAGAGGAACAAGAATCATGCAGTATATGCACGCTCGAATAGTCTGTGCTGACTAACAGGCATGAATGTTCCAACATCAACCTTTTTCCTGTTAATCTTGTCTTTTATTGAGGCAGAGCATATAACATATTTAAAGCACATATGTAGTAAATACTGTGAGTTTTACAAATAAAAAATAAATGAGCCCATTATTAAACTCAATGTAATCTAAACCTCACACTTCTTATGAGCACCGTCTTTGCTTTGAATAAGTTCCAGTGTTTGTACTTGTCTGACTAATCACGCTTGGGACATGTTTTACACGATGTAGCCTACACTGTGAAAAATAAGTCATTTCAAACGTCTCAACAATGACACAATTCTCAAGAATCACACAGTAAAAAGACATGATGAAACTATAAAATAAACAAAACTGAGCACAATAAACACAAACAATACTTTAAACCAGAGGTTTTCAAAGTTGGAGGAGGGCCTCCCCAGTGGGGCACCAAACAGGGAAGGCTCAGTGAAAGACAGTGAAAAAATATTGTTATCAAAAGAAAATCACATAGAATAGCCAAAATGTGACTGGTTCCAGAGATAGTTCAGAATACATTTGTTTTGGGGGAGTTTACTGTCTTTCCCAGAGTCAGAAACTAATAAATACCTTAGGTCAGACCTTTTTTATGTATTTGGTAAGTCTGAAGTAATGTCAAACAGCAGGATGTCTTGGCTCCATTGTTGAGAGCCTATCGGAAATATCAATCATAACATGACAATCCAGGTCTACAGAAACTGAGCGAAATTAAACAAGTAAACTAAGAGGGGGCTAGGGGGCCCCTTTTTCCAAGCTTTGTCTGAGGGGAGGCCCAGAGTCTCAGACTGAAAACCCCTGCTCTAAACGACTGACTGAGTTAGTACATGACTAATGCCACCAAGGTCAGGCCACACATATGCACTGTAGTTGGACCGACTTTGTTTTGCAAGGTGAAATGTTCACGTCGTCATCACTCTCTTCACTTCTCCTGGTGTGTCACTGCACATCCCAAATCTCGCAGAGCAGCGGGGTAAATTTGTGGTCGTTCATTCGCCAGGATGTGAGCATCTCTGCGTGGTAGTGGCTGAGTGTTCTCAGCTCTGTCAGGCGGCCCAGGAGACGAGCAAAGTACTGTGGCTCCTGTGGATGCTGCAGGACACACAGCTTCCTCAGCATGTCCAGCATGGTCTCCTGAAGTCTCTCAACAGCCAGCTGATCCTTCACATAAGGCCGATCTGGAGAGGAGTAGAGCGAACCGTGATGATAGAATATGAAAACATTACTGAAATTATTTTGAATTTTAAAAAACACCTTACATAGTGTCATTATAAACTACTTCTGGCACTTTGAAAGCTCTTGATACCGGCTCACCTGGTGTCAGGATGGTTATGGTGGTTAGGAGAGCCTGTTCCTCCTGCACCATGTGGAGTTCACCGATGCTTTTGTAGAAGTTGAACAATGGTGTGATAAACTCATCTGATATACCTGCAGAAATAAGCACGATGTTATTTAGAAACACTTTGCTGAATGTCCAGACTTTAGATCAGTGATCAGTGAATGAGCTGTCTTTTAAGCCATGGTTTTATTACCTACTGTAGTTTCAGCACATATATATACAGTAACACATTAGCAATGCAAAATTGATACATTTAAGGTAAACCTTTCTTTGACCACAAAGTTCTGACTGTTGAGGTTAAATACTACAGATTTATATCTGCTGTTCCCCTATATGTATAACAATCTATTTATTCATATATGGGCTACTGGAAATCTCCTTGATGTCAAAATTTAAACACTGTAAACTGACTTTCCCAAATAATTACCTTTCAAAATAAGAAGTGATCTATATCTCAATGCAGATGAAATAAGTATGTGTGCAAAAATGTCAAACTGAAATCAATAGTGACATAAACAAAGCTAGACAACTAACCTGAAAACAATGCTTTAAGTTTTTGCCCCTTCCCATATATTTGCCTGTTATGATTTATTTATCATATGTTATTAGTTTTTCCTCAGTTGTTTACATGGTAACAATGGAACCTGAGACACATTCAACTATCAATAGTTAATGTAATCAATTAAAAACAGACTAAATTTAACACTTTTTCTAAACGTTTTACAGTTTTGCACATTTGACACTCTGACAATTTGCTGAAATCGCATTTCACACTGACTACTCAAGGGTTCAAACACTAACTGTAAAACTCAAATAGAAATCAGAGGGTCAAAGGTATCCTCTAATTAACTGTTTTGAGGTGAGTGTTACAGTTGAACTGGCAAAGAAAAGGAGAGTAAGAGGATGAAAAAAATAGCTGAAAAAAAGCCCAGAAAGAAATAACACGAATATTCTTGACTCCATTTGTGAAAATACTGCACATATATATTTATGAACCTGACTGGCATCCAAAATAAATGTGATTAACTAAGGCAAACAGAAGAAAGGGGGTGAATTTTAGAGAATAGACGTTTTTATAATAAACATTTTAGCTGTAATATCTATTCTATGTAACAAGTAGTCATAACTGTAAAATTTTCATCATTCCACAAGAGGATTGTTAGTACTTTGCATCATATATTTCCTGGTCATACATTTTTACAGATCACATTCTCTAAAATGAGAAAATATCTGCAAAGCCCTTCAGCATGTAACAGATGTAAACTTCTGTTCTTTTCTTCTTTAGCTAGTGATGCAAAAATAAATAAGGATGATTATTACAAACTGCTCCCTATTTAATTTAATTTTGTTTGCATTCAGTTTGCTGTTGCACACTGGCAACAGTTCCTAATTTCAACCCTCTTCAAACTGGCAGAGGTTGTCTGGCTGCTCGAACACATCATCGAGCATTCAGAAATGCCAGTGAAGCTCAGAGGGAGAGAAGTGGACAATGCCACTCCTGATGTTTTGATAAGGAACAATGGTCTCTTCAGACAGCTTTGCTCCCTTATTCTCCCAGACTGGCCTTTAGTGTGAATATATCTTATCCCCACCATTCACACCAGAGCTGCGCTGAGGGACCCAGTGACTCACACATACTCCTGCCATCACTGCCGCTGTCTGTCTAACTGTCCAACCTGGTTGACATAATGACACATCGGATACATATGAATGATTATTTAAAACCACCCAGCAGTAAACTATTTGATGTGGGATATTTGTGTAAATAGAGAGAAAAACCTTTCCATGGACGAAACAACTTGTGTGTGTTTTAATAAATCAAACCTAGTGCCACTATAGTGCTGGGTTTTCTTTGAATGCACTCGTTCACCTGTCAGCATGCCCACACACATGCCTAAACAGAGTGAAAGTGTACCCAGCGAGGTTGTGTGTGCGTGTGTAACCTACACCCAGCCAGAGATCAACAGGTCAGCACACATCTCCCAGCTGCATCACACAGATCAGATCAGGCAGATCAATTATTGAAGGAGGATCTGACTAGCCCTGGCTGCTTGGCAGCAGGTGGAACTACAAATGTCATGATGCTGCAAAGTGCTGATCTGGTAGAGCAAAGGACCATGAATCTTAAAGGTCATGAATTAAGAGCAAAAATATTCTAGTTTCACACTTAAAAATTCATTTGCGTCATAAGAGTTTTTAAGGCCATAGTTTTTACTGTATAACCACAAGGATATGTGTGAAAATTTTGATAACGCTGTTCAAGAGTACCTAAAGTACAGTGTGTAGAATCAGACAGTACTTTACATTTTCATACATCACTTCAGTTGACTCACCGCTCTTGCGTATCCTCTCCTCCAAAACTTCTGTGTGTCCGTTGGGCATCTTTCGGCTCAAAACCTGAGCTGAGCGCAGAAACATGGCTTCCACAGCCGAACCCTTCAGCAGAGCGATCTGATCCTCACGGTCCAGAGAGAGAAAGCCTGCCAGATGTATCGCGCCACTCATTACATCCAGCAAAGACCACTGAAGCTATTTGGATTTGTACTGATCTTATGGTATCAGTGAGTTACACTGTCTTTAATCTATAACATTTGCAATTTAGGAAACAATACCTGGAATGTTTTTTGTAAACTCCACCAGAACTTGAACTTGACTTGTTGCCATTTCTGTCAATAGGAGGAAGTTCTCCTCTGCGCTGTACTGTTCTTGTAGCTGAAGGGGAAACAACAAGAGTAAACAGCCAAGACCAAGCTGCAACAGTAGGTTACAGCAGTGCTGTGAGCCTGAGAACAACAACATTCAGCATCTGAATCGATAGCGGCATTAAAGATCTAGGGATGTCATCATGTGAACTTCTGTGTCTGAAATTTAGATAGATGTCAGCCAAATGGTCCGAGTGTGGCATCTTTCTGTTCTGGCTTAGTATGTTAGGTTAGGTTACTTTATTTGTACCCATAGGTAAACTTGTCTTGCAGTGGACAAGTCATCCTCACATTTTAGAAACAAACAGACAATAGTCCTGGGCAGTATACAGTAGATAAACATAATAAAAGTACTCAAGGTTCCAATCATCAATCAAATAAATAAATAAGATAAATAAATAAATAAGTGTTGCTTCTATATCATCTGTGCAACTAGTTTCTCTGAGTGGCTGCTGGAACAAAGCTATTTTTATGCCACTTTGTTCTGCACTTTAGGGCTATAAACCTTCGTCTAGAAGGAAGAAGGTGAAATTCATTGTGCAAAGAGAGTGAGTCATCATTTAAAATCGAGCCAGTTATCTACTGTAACTGTCTGGTGTACAGGGACACTGGGTTAAGCTGTGACTCACTCAATCAGTCTACGAGACCATTTGACAATTTGGTTCAGAGAGTTTCTGTTCTTTAAGGATAGGTTTCCAAACCAGGACATGAGCCGCGCCCTCTGTTACCAATTCTTATCTATTGGATCTTTTTTAATGTTGATGTAGTCTGAAATCTGAAGTGATATTGAGGCTGATGTACCAGTTTTTTGGCCATATCTTGAGGAATTTGATGTCTGTTGTAAGCATCTACGATGAGATTCATGAGTGCCCGCTGCTCTTTGGTGATTTCAACTTTTTCCTGGAAACAAGCAGAAAACAGAGACAACACATCCTTAAGTGGCGATGCAGGTTATGTCACATTATATAAAACAAGGGTGGAAAAAACACCATCTTTCAGGACTCTGCAGAGGCTGTGATTACCTTTGACACTTTGGTGGTTGATGTGACCTGTTTGTTGTCTGTGTTGTCTGCCCCCTCTGTCTCGTCTCCAGTAGACTGTCCCGGGGAGGCCTTGGTGTTCTTTCGCAGCCTTTTAGATTTACACTGGATCTCTGTCAGCAGGCCTGCCAGCGGTGATGAAGGCTTCACTATGTGTGTTAAATACCTCACAGCGCTTTATTCAACAGCATTTATAAATGTTAATTTTCAGAGTATATGAAAGTTAGAACTAATACTGCATAGAAATACTAGTGAAGTGAGAATCTTAATTATTCTTTTTGTAATTGTAACTGACATAAATATTTCAACATCATATATTATATCAACTGTAACGTAATCGTGTCAGTGATCCATAAGTCAAAAATTAAATTTCAATGTTTGCATTATTGTTTCTATTCCTTTTTTAGATTTATTGTCTTATTTCATTCAATTTTACTCTTTTACTTTCCATTTTATGACCTTATTATGTGTTTGTTTTAAAGCTACTTTTGCTGTAGTAATGGCTACATTTTTCACTTCGCCATCCTTTAGTATGATAACTTTTTCTAACTACAATTCTTGAATGTGAAACCTTGTTAGTTCTTTACATAATTTCTATTTGACTTCAATCAAATAGTGATGAAATAATTTCCCTCTTTAAACACAAATTGAGAGGACAATGCTGCTAGAGGAGTGATCAAAGAAATACGACAGAAAGCCACCTCTCCCGTAAGTAAGCATCTGTCTTTTTACAATATTACCAAAAAAGTCTAACTTGTTGAGCTCTTATTGTGCCCGCAGGTGGAGTCATGAATTCCTGCCACCCTGCAATATTCATCACAACTCCCCCTCATTATTTATGAACAACAGGAGTCCAGTCCATCCTCCTGCTCATTTCAACTGACAGCTCTTGATAGACCCAAGAACGAATAATCCTCTAAAGACTCCGAAAGTACATGTTCACATTTACAAGTTCTGTCTTCACACTAAGGTATGAAAATACACAACTACATTCCCAGATAGCCAAAAGTGTTAAGACAGCTTTTTAAGGCAAACAGCACTCCATAGCATATTACTCTCAATGACGGAAGCCAATTAGAAGTTCAGTTTTCCTAAATGGAGCTTAAGGTGTCTGTTTTTTTCTTGTGTGATATGTGACATTCAATCCCCCAGTAAAACTCAACAGGCCATGTCAGAATGGAAAATGAGGGCTCACCACGTCAGCATTTAACAGGACAGTGTGTTGCATGTGGACGCTGCACGTCAGTTTGAATTGATGCATGATAGCAAGTGGAAATATGCCCACAATTTTTTAATTTCCCGTAGCACTGATTGTTTCGGCATCTTGTCACCATAACCTAAGGAAAAATCAGTGATACTCACATTCAGCCAGCATGCCCATCTCCTTGCACTTTCTTAGCCGACACTCCTGGCATTTCCTGCGCATATACATGTCCATCTCACAGTTTCCGCCACTCTTGCATTTGTACACTGCATTCTTTGTGATGCTCCGTCTGAAGAAACCTGGACACGGATGACAAAACAGGCCATGGTTGTGAGCCAGGCACAGAAGATGCTGATGCAGAATGTTCACACTTAAAGTAATAAGTACATTCTTTAAAATAATGCATTTAAGTACATTTCTATGGTACTTGTACTTACTCAAATTTAATACTAATTATACCTCTGCTGGACTACATTTCAGACTGTACTTTTTACAAATTTTTCTAACTATATTTAATGCCAACTAGTTACTTTGCAGATTAAGGATCTATTCAAAAAGACATTTGTCTTACAAATATGATGCAATCTTGTAAGTAACTATATAACATGATATAAAGTGGTGTAAATGATCTCAGAAGCAGCAGTAAATGGCTGCTTGCATAAAATGTGACAGGGATAATAAAATTACAAGTTTGGAAGAGCTTATTCTGGATATCACATTCTAGTGGGGGTTTTTTGGCCCACATGGTAGCAGCAGAAACAAGCTGTGAAAACAACAGTGACATATCATCTATTATGTTTATATGGTGAACATGTTTTAGCTCTGTTTTTGGTCTATACCAGCTCCTGAGGGAAATACCTGTCTAAACTATGTTTACCAGCTAGTCTCTAACCGTGTCTGTCAGCTGTCTGGTGCTGGGCAGGTAGTGTACAGTCAGTTTTTAAAGCTGGCTGCTGGAGCTCAAAACAACACTTATGAGAACGCTGGTGAGGGTGAACCACAACACAAAATTTGCAGGCCAGAAAACCAAAATAATGAGATGCTAAATGGTTCATAGCAAGTGACCCCTTCCACATACACATAGTCATTTGTGCGATTGTTAAGATGAAAACATTGATTATAACTGCTTTTTTTTTTGCAGATGATCCTTTTACACTGACTCAAATTTAGTATTGCTACTTTTACATAAGTAAAGGATCTGATCTTCTTCCAGCCTCATTGGTTACACATTGTTCTAATAATGTCACAGAGAGAATCCAGCTGGCAATGCTCCAGATAAGGAGAGAGCAACAGAGCAAAAAAGCACGCACACAGACACATACACCACACACGTTTGCTTAAGTCACATTTGGGGACATTACATAGATTTACATTCATTCCTGGAAACCAACCCTAACCTTAACCACTGACCCAAAAATCTGCTTTTTCCTAATTAGGGACACAACTTTTGTACCCAATTGGACAAGCCGTCCTCAATTAACTGGTCTTTAGTCTGAATTGTGTCACAGAGGGTAGCCCAAGTCAACACACACACACACACAGAATAACGTTGGAACAGGTATTAGACATTCTGATATACAACATTAAGCAGAATGGCATGCATTAGCGTAACTGAGCTCAGGTTGCTCCTGCATTGTGCTACAGAAAGGTGAGAGGGAACCCAATCTGGCAGCAGTACCAGGTAGACCTGAGCCTATTCTCAGTCAAATGGCAGCTGCTGCACTCCTGGCATTGTCCAGGCTCACAGTGTGGAATTACACTCATATCCATTCACCCTGTGTTTTGGCAGGAATCACAGCAAATTCACTGCCATAAAAGCGTGGGGAGGAGGTACTAAAGGCCACAACTCCACTGTCCCCAAGTGGATCATTTTTACATGGAGAGGGGTTGTAAAGTTATGTTTGCTCTTAGTGTAATATTTCTTCATACATCCTTTGTTCTCGTTAAATCTTATCTGCAGCTGAAGAAGTCACGCTCAGATCTGAACTTGATGCACTGTATGATTGCGTGGATGTTACTGCCTGTTCCTGGCATGTAATTAAATATTCAATCAACAGCATTATGCCACAGTGTGCAGCAGTAGTAGTAATATACTATTAAACAACTCTTAATCTGTTTTTACCAGTAGCACACAAACTAAAATCA
Organism: Micropterus dolomieu; assembly: GCF_021292245.1. Taxonomy (NCBI): domain Eukaryota; kingdom Metazoa; phylum Chordata; class Actinopteri; order Centrarchiformes; family Centrarchidae; genus Micropterus; species Micropterus dolomieu. The sequence continues at coordinate 20,882,400 of NC_060171.1, read as the reverse complement.
GGTGCAGCACCAAAGCATATTCTTTGAACAATTGTCCCTTACCTGCCCCCTTAGTAAGCACAAATGCCAAATGCCAAATGATAATCTACTATATACTCTACACCAGCAACAGCCTTTGCCTGTGCCTGGAGATGTACTTTAAACAGTAAAAACACAACCTCAGATAAATACAATGCATGTCTCATAGGTTGTTAATTTAGACTCTGCCTTTTGCCTGAATAGTTGATCACAAACACATCATCTGCCTGGAAGCTTCTTTACAGAACGTGTTTCTAATTTGTGTTTAAACTTGTTGTGGACTATTTATTTTATTTAAAAAGTAAAGCTCCCTTTACACCAACAGCCCTTATTAATAAAATACAAGCAAATCTGCCAGAAGAGAGGGGACCAAAAATCACCAATATAACTGTTCTGCATTTAAATCCAGCGTATTTGTGTTGCTACAGTGCATCTTCCCTCACCTTTACATCCCTCACAGGTGAGAGCGTTATAGTGGTATCCAGAGGCCTTGTCTCCACACACAACACACAGTTCCTCGCCCTTGACCCGTCCGGTCTGCAACATGTGCCGGGTCCTCCTGCACACAACAGGCACCACAGGGGACACCTCCTCCATCTCAGCATCATAGCTGACCTCCAGGGGTCCTTTCCTCAGTTCATAAATCCCTGTGTGTGAGTACCATTCATCTACATTGTACGGAGGGTAGTAATTCTGACTGGAGTAGTATGGTGTCGAAGACATGGTTGGCTCCTGGGACGGGTACTGCATGCTGGGATAACTGGTGAAGGGTAAGATGTCTGGATCCTGCAGGAGAGGACTGCCTTGATCTGCCAGAATATCTAAGACAGAAGTAGGAGAGGGATGATAAACTACCTAAAAACAGCATGTACAGAAGACAAAAAAACCCTCAACTCAAGGTCCACTTACTGGCTTTGATCTGCCATTTTCAAGGTGAAGAATGAACTTTAATGCCTATACAATTGAACATAATAGATAGGCAAGTCACATTTACTTTTAGATCCCAAGAGCTTAAAAATCTGTTTCAGATACCAAAAGTTAAACTGACAATAACTTTTTTTGGGCCACTTGGTTTGCAGAGTAACAAGCTGTAAACACAGCATTGACGTATAATTACCATAAGAGGTTGATATGTTTCTGGCCACCTGATTAATAAAAGTCCAATATTCCCTATCTTTTAACTGTTTTTGGTCTCCACCAACTACAGAGGGAAATATATGTCTCTTTAGCTGCTAAGCTCTACTATGTTCATCCGCTTGTCGCCAACTTTGTCTGGAAATGACGCAAATAAGAGTCAAGAGAGTGAACCTAAACAGTAAAGTTACAGGCCAGAAAACCAAAACAATGAGCTGAAAGATGCTAAATCGTGTCGTAGAACTGTGAGGTGCAGAGTCTGATGAGAATTATCTGAGGGACCATCACTAAGAGTGACCCCTTTCACATTAAGGTCATTCAACATATTGTTTTTATAAAAATATTGATTAGTGTAGGTTTAATAATGTGGACTGGTTACTCAAATAAAAATGGTGAAGTTTAAGTGTCTGAAGCAGCCAAATAGCAAACTAGATCAATTTTACATAATGTCAAGTCAAGTGACTTCTATTTTCATGCTCTGATATCTCTGATATGTGATATATCTGGTTTGGTTTTTATTTCAAGTGCTTCCCTGCAGAAGCATGTTATAATAATAACAATATAATAATATATAATAATAGGAACTGGCTCAGCAGTAGTCGGTAACCCACATAGCACACGCTATAAACCCATAAATGATTAACAACTCGCTTGGACAGAGAACACCACGTCTTTTAGAAAACAAGCACTTTTAAAACAAAAACAGGAATGTTAATAGGATTGCAGAGTTGTTTTGTCATTACTGATTTCCAGAACAAGTGTGACATGTTCATGATGTGACATTTCCTTTAAAAACATCAGAGGGGTGGTGATCACAATTTCAAACACCATGTCAAGTCCACAAGAATAATCCCTCAACTTCACTGAAAGGTTGTCAGGCGTTCATCGAAGCAACCTGACACTAAACAGCTGTATAAGTATATGTACCACTAACCTCTTGAAGACTTGGTCTGGACCATGGCCATGTCTGTGTGACCAAACACACAAACTATTCAGAGACTTCACTCTCTGATCCCGACAGTCCAGCTTTGGTTTAGAGATCAGTCCTTCCTTTGCCTCTAACTAACAAATCATCTTCCATTTATTTCATTTCATGGGAAACCTTCCTTAAAAGATGTGAGAACAGCAGATCAAGTACTGAACTACTTGGCGCTTGTTTGAGAAATCCCAAGGAGAGCAAAGGTCACCACGGTTACTCATTAACCACACACCGTCACATTTATTCACATCATTACAATAGCTGGCTAATATGTGGAGTCATTTCCAGATTTGGGTACCAGCTGACTGCTACTGAATGGTGCTGCTTGAGTTTGTGAGTCGACAGACATGGATGTGAACTGGTTCATGCATTTACATGTTTAGCCTATAGGTGTGCCTATATCTTCATGTTTACCTGAGGAGAGGAGGATCATTTGTGTCGTCATGTCCATGGAGAATAAAAGAATTGGGAAGGACACAGCAGCATGCACGTATTTTTGGCCATGCTAGAGACATGGCCATGAGGGAATGTTGGACCACCATTTTTGGTCCAGAGTGAATTATCTCAAAAACTGTAGGATGGATTGCCATGCAAATTGGTACAGACATTCAAGTCTCCCCCGGGATCAATTATAATAACTTTGGTGATCCCTGACAATTCATCTAACGTTAGGCCATTCGGTCAAATTTTGTACCTTTGCTTTAAGACCAAATGCCTGCAAAACTAGACATAAACTTCATTTGGGGTTAAGTGCTAAATAAAAACTGTTAGCTGTATGAAACAATGTATGAAATTAATTGATCTTTTGTAATTTAGTTGTAGCTTTGGCAATATTGTTGTTATACATTCATGCCAATAAAGCTGATTTGAATTTGAATTTGAACTGTTAGCATGCTAATATACTCATCTAAGATAGTGAACATGGTAAAAAAATTTATCTGCTAAACATCAGCAAGTTAATGTCGTTGCGAGGATGTTAGCATGCTGAAGTTAGCATTTAGCTCAAAGCACTGCTGTGCGGCTGTAGACTCTTCTGTGGCTTCATCTGTCTGTGAGCTGGTTCCTGACAAGTAAACTTACCAAAAAAGTGGGAGCTCTCCGAGATGGCGAATTCATTGCTGGGTGGGATTTCCAGTGGTCCCACCACATTGATGTCGGGGCCCACCCACTCATTCATTCAGGAGGGTCGACAGGTACCAACTCAGAAACTACAGGTTGGACTGGGCCACAAAGTAGTAGTAAGCCTCTGTTAACTTCTGCAACAAGCATAAACAGTGATTTTTAAACCATGGTGAAAATCTCCGGAACACCCTTATAGATCTGCAGGATCCTCTGCAACCTGCACCACAGTGTAATTAAACATCAGCCTGGGAGTCTCTACATCAACACACATGGCAAGACACATGGCAGGCCTCCCAAAGAGTGAGTCATGGAAATAGCATTTTCTTACGACCTCCTGTCAGTGCAGTAATTACATGTTTTCACTCATTACATATTCAAATACAAATTGTGTCATAAGGGCTCACTTGACAGGATGTATGACAAAATCAGTTGTCTTTCTTAATGTAATTTTACTAAATATAATATATGTGAGTGTTCAGAATCTACAGCTCATTTAAAAAATGTGATAAAAATCTGAATTGTATATGTTCTTGAAGGTATCTCATGAGTAACAAACAACTTTCTGGTGTCAAGGCCACAACATGGTCACATGTGAGACATTACTTTTATAGGCTTCATCTGCCACTTTTTGTTTTTAATTAACTCAGTGTAATTTCCCCTGAGTCCAAAAGCAACCCACAAGGATTCAGAAACCTCCAGTCCACTCTCACAACCCACACAGCAGCCAAACATACCTCAGACACAGTGGCACACTGAGGGCTCGTAAGAAGTCACCTGTTCACCAGTGAAAAATAAAATATGTTCAGACTCAATCTCATAGTTCTTACCTTATCTTGGCCACTTGATGTTGAATTCCTGCACGCTAAATTTCCTCTTTTTCAGCCTCGTTTCTGATATCCACGCCGTGAGCTTCAGCTCAATCAATATTTGCTAATGAACATTTAGCTGCTTGTGTCTGGGCTCCAGTGAGAGCATGTGTGACCAGTTGAGGTCAGGGAGAAATGGATGGTGGTTATTAATTAAACTGTCCATTCCTGTCCATGTCATCCCCCCCTCCAAACCCCCGCCCACCCCCCTCCAAAAAATCCTTCTTTATCTTACCAAGACAAGAGGCTGCTGCATGAATTCTCCAGCAGACCAGAAATCCCACAATCCCGCCCTCACAAACATCACAGATGGAATATACATCCAGTCATTAGCATTAGTACAAGCAAGTCGGTTGAAAGTGCTGCTATCCGTTTAAGAGATTATCCTTTTTAACTTAAACCTAAAAAAACGTGTTGTGGTGTGCTTTTGTGTCTTTTAACTGCTGCTACCCTGAATTCTTTTGTAATATTTTCATAATAATCACAGGGATAAATTGAGGATATCATATAAAACCTCTAAAAGCAGACTGTGGCATTGTTGCCATCTGATCAAAGCCATTTTATTAAGCCACTGAATGTGCAGTACCAGTAATCAGGAAATCAAATGAGCCTTTATAGTCCTTAATTTGTCAAAAACCAATAGTTTAATCATTGATGGGTTGTTGCTCCATCCAAAGAGGCCCTTCTGAGTCAACAGACAGTCACTGTGAAATAAACAGAACCTTTGCCATTGGCTGCCAGCTGTTTGTGGACTATCTGGTCTGTTTTTGAGAGTATGTGGGGAATTAGCGATGGCCTCTGGGAAGGGACGGACACCACTCCACTGAACATATTTATAAGTTACATTTACAGCACACAAGTATTGCTGAGGTTCATCCTGTTTTAGATAGCTCTCTTCATGTGGTGTGACAAGGAGGCAGATATTGAGTGGTTTGGGTGGGGCTTTCGTTTCACCTTGGGTTTTTGTTACTCATTCCAGAGAGACCATATCGTAAGTGACGTACACAGAAACACACCCTGGAAAGTGACATAATTGTCCGCTTGTTTTCAAGGACGAGCACTGCCTGGACAACCAGCAACAAAGCCCCATAACTTCTGAGGGAATAATGACTAGACACAGAAAGCAATCAATTTTAAGTGTTAACATATGTATAAATGTGTGTGTATATATATATATATATATATTTGTATATATATTCTACATTAAAAATTACTCCATCTAACTATCGTCTTTTTAAACGGCAGTGACTTCGGAGAAGTAAGAACGAGAACACTGATGAAGCATATCCTGTCAACTAATTATCTTCAGTGGTGAAAATGAAGCAACAGTGTAAAGATAAGAGGATGTTTACTACAGTGTGATGGGAAACAGAGCAGTCTTTGGAATATTTAAAAATGTCTAATTTGAGCATTTGAGCCCACTAACATAAACAGGCAGCTACAGGGACAGCCTATTCTGTCAAGCACTTACAGAAAATAACAAAATCTAAATTGTGTCTTTATGAAGGCTTTATGTTCATCATGTAAATGTCAAAATGAGCTGGAGGGGTGGAAACAAATTTTTGAAAGCTGAACGATACTATATTACACAATGAGAAGGCACAAAAGTATTCAAATAATTCCTCTCAGCTTTTGAAACTCTTTATTTATTTATTTTTAGCCATGCTAGCATCATGGCTCTTTGGATGGCAATGTCAGTCAGTTGGTCCACCACTTTGATCGAGTCAGAAAGTAAAAGCTCCTGACAAATATTGGTGGGACTGAAGTGAACTTTGGTCAAGATATTCATATTCATCTCAGGATAAATTGTAATAACTTCTGTGATTCTCAAATTTTTTTATCTGGAGCCATCATCAGGTCAAAATTTTAATTTGTCAAATAACCTACTTTTTTATGACTCAAAACCTGCAAAATATATATTAGATATAGATATTCTCAGCTGTCAGCTGTTTAGTGCTAATTAGAAAATGTTAGCATGCTAAAACCCTTAATTAAGAACATGATACGCATTCTACCTGCTAATTGCTAACACCAGCATGTTAGCATTGTCACGTCATACTGCCATGCTAACATTAGCATTTAACTCAAACCACTGCTGTGCCTTGGTACAGCCCCAAAGAGCTGCTAGCATAGCTGTAGACTCTTAGTTTTTGTTTACCATTACACAACTGAACAATTAACAATTTGATAAATAATTATTTTTATACTTTTTTTGAACACAGAAAATAACATGACATACTCAATATTTTAGAACCTTAAAAGCTCTTGAGAGATTTATGTCTCTAAATAATCTTAATACAGAGTAGAAATGCAGTTTATTACATCTCCAGTGTGTTCACATAAAGTGCAAATCAAATCAATGCTCTCTCAAACAATAAGATAATAATTTACTGTACAAAACAGATTTTCTCTTCTTAAGCAGTACTGATAAACAGTGAGTGTAAATTTACACTTTTATGATTAAAGTGAAATATTATAGTACATTATTTTTAGAACCAAACTGGGCCTCCATGTATCAAACATTGAGAAATTGCTAAAAAGATAGACACCAGAAGGATAAATAGAGTTACACTAAATGCTTCATGAAGCAACGTCCATTTTGTCCCCTTATGAGCTCAGAGCACTACAAATGACGGAAATGACATAATGCTGGAAGAAGTGCATTACAAATGGATGGTGAGCAAAGACCTACTCAGACAAGGAGATCGAGCTGAGCGGTGACGGAGTGCAATCATTCAGCAACGGCAAATAATCAAAAAACACAATAAGGCTCGTTACATTAACACCGTGGTCTGCTTTCAAACCCAATATTACATTCCAGAAGCGCGTCTCTTTTCACGTTGCATAGCTGACACTAAACATTTCAAAAACTGTTCACATGGTTCACAGTACATATAAGTTCAGTCGGCGTTTGCTTGCACAGACGGAGTACGTTCAGCGCAGGTTGCTGGAAAAGTAAAGTCAGGTTTGAAAGTTGATATGTGTTTCTGATGTTCTTCATGAATGTTGGTTTAGCTTCATTATACTCATCATATTAATTTATAGTATGTGTCAGTTTGAATCTATTGTTCTAGTTGTGATTATATCCTGTATTTGTTGATGTTTCTTTCTTTCTAGTGTTGCTCCAATGGGCTTCTAATAAATATTATGTTTGATTTTAGCTATTCGACTTTTTTAATGTTGTGTTTACACATAACTATTTTCTGTGGACATTACAGTACATCACAGTTAAACTGGAGTATTGACCAAAAATGAAAAAGGGCCACCTTGAGGTAAATATGATGCTGCTGCTTCTGTCACTTCTCCAATGTTTCTGACATCAAACCTTCAGCTGTGACCAGATTTGGATATTTTGGAAGTCCTTTGCCCCACGGGACGTCTCACTGGTACCGGTCCTGGTAGTCGCCATTCCCACAATGTTCCTCCTCCTCTTGCATAGTCACCCCTCTCTTCTTTTTCCAGCCCTGTTTTCGACCAGATGAATTGTCTGTGGTTCCGTAACTCTTTTTGGGAGCCATCATGCTCTCGCTGTTGAGCTCTGACTCTTCAGCCAGCTCATCCTCATCAATAATGCCACATTTATCCTCACTGATGTTCTCAGGGTTGGCCCAGTCCTGCTGCTCTCCCGAAGCAAAGATCGCGTAGAAGATGACCCCTGAGTAATGCACCATGGACGCAATAATAAAGACATGCTGCCATTCCAGACGAGTCTGTGGGAAGATGAATGGAGTCAATGAATTTCCTGTCAAAAGCAGACTCGCCGATCTTTTGATTATGTACCACTGAGGTAACACTGTAAATCCACTGCCTTACTCATGGCATCGGAAAAACTACAACTGCAATGTGTATAATAAATTTTACAAGGCTATAAATTATTAAGAACACCCACTGATATGTGTAACATTACATCCAGTGTTCCTGTGTTTGACCAAAAAGCTAGTTTTTACATGCCATGAGGGAAAACCTCAGTGAAGGACACTATCCTGAGTTTCCTGTGATGTTTTATACATGCAAAAATAAATAAAAAAACTGTCAACAGAATATAAAATCAAAGGATCGAAGCATTAGCCCAATATTCAATTACAGTCAAGAGCAAAACATCTTAAATGAATGACTGGTAAAGCAACTAATCAATGGTCATATGTTAATATGTATGCAAAACAGTTACTGTAGTGTCACAAAGCAACTTGCTATACCTTGTTTTTAGTCAGGGCTCCGACAATCAAAGGACAAACCATTCCAGATAGCGTTCCCACCCCGTTAGAAATGCCCATTAGGATGCTGGCATAGCGAGGAGCAATATCCAAATGATTGACATTAAAACCTGAAGACACAGTACACACAGGAACGTCTGATTATTAGTAAAGACTGTCACAATTACAAAATAAATTCTCTTGATTTTCCGGGGCATTTTAATATTTTGTAAAAGTGAACGTGGTTTAGATCTGCACGCACATTTGGATTTTTAGTTGCCTTGACAACAGTCTATAAAATATTCAGGAGAAGTGCCTGTGTGAAGGCTTTGCAGGCTAATGCATGTTTACTATATTACACCCAAAGGAAATGTAGTACTGCATATTATCTTTTTGACAAGTCTTTCATAATGCAAAAGACGGATAACACAGAGAAAAAGGTACAAAAGAAAACAACATCCCGAGCATTTGAGTGTTTTCAAACAAAACCCTCATGCTTAAGGCTTGGTATACACTGTCAAACTAAAGGTCTTACATTTCACGTGAAACACAGATGTTTCTTTGGTGCAGATGTGAAAATACCTGAGATGGCGAATCCACTGAATCCTACAGCCAGAACTAGGAAAGAGATGGCAATGCCTCGAGTGTGAGAAAACCCGACCACCAAGAGCAGAGTCGCCTCCATACCAAATCCTGACAAAATACAGGACCGGTGAATGTGAGTTAATAGCTCATGTGAGAAACAATGTGATACACGTTTTCAATTGTAAGCCAAGGATCTGTAAGAAAGGCAGCCGAGAAAATATTCAGCAAAGGACACTGCTGCTGAAAGAAATCAGACTCAGTCTTCTTTTTTTATACCAAAAGAAATGTTTTAGTAATAGTTAAAGCTAACAAGAGCAATGGTGCATAGTGATGTTGGGGTTATTTTAAACAATGTTGATATATTGCTTCTTTAGAGTTCAAAACAATTAATATTTGACTACTACTGGCTAATGCAAGAATGGTTGAAATCAGTCAAAATCTACATCATCTACAACACTGTCTGATGGTGAAATATCTCCTCATATACTGATTTGTGATTACTGGGCACTATAATACAGTAAAATCAGGGAGCAAGTCTCATCAAGAATAACAAAACATATTGCTTAGTTTCCCATGACATACCTCCACAGTTCATGAGTTTCCTCACATTCGTTGTAGACATGATTTTGTTACTGCGTAAGAAGTCAGCTAGCTGTCCTCCAATAGGAACTACAATTGTCATCACCATGTGGGGGACAGCGGACAGGAGCCCCACCTATTGGGAGAAGAAACATTCAGGAAGCCATAATGTAAATCAGTCCTCTGAATAATTATCTGTGTTTAAAGATATTCGTCATTGCCACTTGTACAGCTGTAGTGAAACTGTGAGGCCAACCTTGCTGATGGGGAAGCCAAAGACTTCCTCAAAATATGCCGGCTGACTGATGAGGAGCAGGTAGAAGGTCCAGCTGCGGCAGAAGTTGGCCACGATGATGGCATAGACAGGCATGGAGGTAAAGAAGCGACGCCACGGAGTCTTGAATTTCTGTGATTGGGAGACAGAAGTCAGTGTGTGCCATGTGTCAAGGGTTTAGTGAAGTGATTCAAGATTGCACTGTGATACCCTGAAACTGGTAGTACATTATGCTCACACACCTCAGTCACACTCAGTTGGCGCATTGTTTCACCAATGGTGGTCTCGATGTACGTCCTCTCCTCCTCTGTGATAGTGGGATGCTCAGCAGGACTTCCATATGCCAGCAGGAGCCACATGACATACCACAGGATCCCAAAAACACCTTTTCGTGAAATGAGAACAACAACAACAACAAAAAACATGAATACGCTCCTTTGTACATATACACTTAAAGATGTTTATAGTCTATGTGTAGTGAAGGCTCTGTAAGGGGCAGGACATACTAATTAAAACAACCCCCGACCTTCTCTGGACCACAAGAATTTTCATTATTAAAATGAAATGAACAAGGTATGAGTCACTGAGCCCAGACAGGAAAATGCTAATTCACACCAATAAATCACGAGATCATATCAAAGCAGAAACAAAGTAGATTTTTATTAAAACACATTTGGCAAAGTATGAATTTTATGTCAGTGTTAATCATTTTAATCCAACTCTAAAGCAATTCAGATAACACTTATTGTGCAAAGCATACAAAGTACATCTGCCACAGAGCAGCATGCTAATCAAGCACTATGAAAACCTCTTTGGGTGTCACTAAACTTGCACCTTAGTGTATTTAATGTATTCAAAACCTGAGCCTATATATAACATTTATATGATATTTTCTGTTTCACATAAAATGTCCAATATTTATAAATATGAATTGAGGTTGAATCTGCTGCTTTACAACCTATTGTTAAAATGACAACAAAAAAATGCAAGTCGTTGTTAACCTCAGTTCTAAAATTATTGGCAAAACACAGAGAGCCCTTGCACAGCTTATAAAACACTTCAACATTTTGGGAAATACTCTTTTACTTACTTTCTCTGTTGCCGAGATTAAGATGAGAACATCAATACCACTTTTATGCTGGTATGACAAATATGATGCTACTGCCAGCACGTTGTGGATTTACGTGGGATTATGTGCCAGACTATTCACAGGCCAGGAGCAGTAACTTCCTGCAGTTTCCACTGATTGCCTGGCAACTTCTACCTTCTTCCGTACAGACATGAAAGTGGTAGGCTATTTATCTTCCCATTTGAGTCTTGGTAAGGTGGCAGATCATCAAAAATACTAAACAAGTCCTCAGAAAATAAAATCCATTTATCAATGATCACATATCCTTTATAACTTATTTAAACTAAAGCCATCAGGGATGCTTTGTATGTAAAAAGAACATAAGTAAATGTGGTACCGTTAGACTATTGGTAACTGTTAAACACACTTGTAGCCTACTTTTGGGGTCTTTCAATTGTTTTTCAAATCATTGCATTCATTGTATTTTATCTTTATGTGAATATATTACATTATTGTTTTTATGAGAGCGAGTGCACAAAGTGTTCATTCAGATTCAGACAGTCTTACCGTAGATGTAGAAGACCGAAGACCATCCGACATACTGAACAAGCACTCCAGCTAGAGGCATGGCGATTACTGCTCCTGCGTAGGAACCTGGGGAACGATTGGTGTCAGATCTCAGTGTCATGGTATTATAGTACCAATAGCAACATTGGACCTCTGTGATAATTAACTAAAAACATATGAAATATTCAGACATTGTTGTCACACTAAAACAATATGTTGTTCACACACAGATTTGAATATCATCTCATACAACATACAGATTTAACTTTATGTAGTTACAATGCAACGCCTTTCAATTGCACACAAAAACTGCCCTGTAGAGTGAATGTGTCTTGATAGAAACAAACACATCATAGAAACACATTAGTTTTACTGAATAAACACAGAATGAATCATTGGCACTGCTATAACAGAGAGGGTGTTTTAATGTTTTTTCCATTATCTGACAGATTCATGATGTTTTGAATAGAGCATGAGAGTGCTTTTGGACAGTAAGCAATGTGACACTTCATTTAGGTGAATAGAGGGGGGAAGCTCCTTCAGATTACGCAGGTGAGCTGTGTTCATTTGCAGACAATGTCAAGAGGGTTTTGATGCATGGGTTGTCATGGTACCAGTTTAAAGTGCAACATGGTTATTTCATGGGAGACAGCAGTGGGCTAAATTTGCAAATCAAAATTAGCTCTGTCACGTCCATTTTCTGACCAGCCCCACGTTTAAGGTTATGTAAACTGGGTTGTATCAGTGAAAAGCCTTGTTTTAGGAGTGTTCACTGAGTATTTAGGAGCATTTTGACAAGAAGAAACTTGAGAAATCACTCACCACAAAATGAAGTTGTGGCCAGGCGACTCCGTTCAAGAGGTGGTGCCCATTTGGCCCACATCCCATGACATGCTGGGTAGGTGACACCCTAGCAGGGACATGGTGTGGAAGATGTCAAAGGTCAAAGATTGACTTGAAAGGAAACCTGGGATTCACCTGACAAAGTGCAGTAGTTTTACATTTTGGGAAATACACTTGTTTGCTTTCTTGCCTGAGAGTTAGATGACAAGATTGATATGGCTCTTTTATTTGTATGATAAATATGAAGTTACTGGATGGAGCCAGTTAGCTCAGCTTAACCCAAAAACAGGAAACAGCTAGCTCCTCTACAGATCACCAACACATTATATCTTTCTTGTTTAATCCAAATTTAATCCAACAAAAAGTACAGAAGTAAAACAAGTTATGCTTTTATTGGGGGACTATTTCTTGGCCAGGAGCAGTGATACAGTCCCTCACATATCCCACCAAAAAAAAACATAAAACAACAACTTGTTGTTCAGTTTTTGTGTGGATTAAATTTAAAATATTTAACATGTTAATTTGCTTTGGAGGTGCTGGTACTGTAGGTAAATTCTGTTTGCAGTATTTATGCTAAGCTAAGCTAACCGACTGCTCGTGTTTGCCTTGTATTCATCGCGCAGACATGACAGTTGTATTAATTGTCAACTAACTCTCGTAAATAAAAATAAGCATATTTTCCCAAAATGTTGAGGTATTTAGTTTTATTATTTTCACTATCTTACAGCAAACACATTTTTACTTACCTCCACTAAGCCCTGCAGGATGCGAACAAACAGGACACAACCGTAGTGTACCCTTGCTGCTGATGGGATGAACATATTGAGCACTGATGTCAGGAAAATGGCAGCCCCAAACACCCTGTAGAGATACTGAAATGTCAACATATTGTGTGCGTGGATAAAAGTGAAGGGGCGCTAACATCAGTGTCCACCTGAATCACTTATTTTACTATATATCATATTATATTATATTGACTCGGGGGTGGGGGGGCACACAGTCTTTTTTCAGGAAAAAAAACATATTTAATAAATAATAATAATAAAACATTATCAGGAAAGTATAAGCTATACATTTGTCAGATTTTTCTGAAACAGGTAAAAACAACAACAAACACACAGTGTCTGAAAGCTACTTTTGAAGTCTAATAATGGCAAGCAGTATATCTTCAAATATCTCACGGTCAAGGCATTTCAGTCATCAGTGAGACAGATCTCATGCCTCTGCCTTTCATACACTGAGATAAAGACATCCCATTCAATCCGCAAGTTTCTGCTTCATCACTAGGGTGCCGTTTAGCTCCCTTCTCTTTTCTCCTTCACCCCCCCCCCCCCCCCCCCCCCCCCCCCCCCTTCTCTTTTTCCAAAACAGTGTGTAAGTGACACTTGTAATATTCCAGTGGCTGGTGTTCAGAAAGAAATCAGAGGCAGGATCTTTCATTATTAACTCTGTCAGTGGCGTGTCCTCTTTTCCTGTGAAGCTTTTATTACAGGACTGCTATCTGCTCCATCAGCACCGCTCACCACACCATACAGCTTTAACCCTTTAACCACACAGACTAAAGAGGCGCCCCACCCCCTCTTTTTTTGTCTTTCTTGTGGTCCTTTCTTAACATGCGTGGTCAAGGCTTACGCGACCATGACTTCAACAGTTATATCAACAGAAGACAAGAGAACTTTAAGCTGTCTCAGCACACCTTACATGTACAGTAACATCAAACAGTTTCTGTCTCATGGGCAACAGCATCATTAGTGTCTGCAGTGTGTTTATAGCTGCAACTAATCTAGAAAGGTTAAATAAATGACTCTCACAAAGCATCATCATCAATTTGCTTTTTAAACCAACAGTCGAAAACCCAAATACACTCAATTTATTATTAGAGATTAGAGGGTTACAGTGGAACTATTGACAATAATGAAGCCATGGAGTTCATGTCACCTGTTGGCAAACAACTTGTTGGAGATGAAACCACCAGGGATTTGAGTGACAATGTAGCCCCAGAAGAAGGAGCCGTGGATCAGACCAACTGTCTCTGGGTCCCAGTTAAACTGAGCTTTCTGGAAAGGGAGAAAAAAACAGAAGCACACTCAAATCTGAAAAAAAAAGTCCCATTTGCCACCAAACTGCATTCATTTAGTATATTCTACCTGGTCACATATAAATCCATAAAATATTTGATTAAATTGCTTAAACTACAATTTATTTTGCTTCTGTAAGGCCAGACTTTCTTTAGAGATTTATTCTGGAGTGTATCAAGCTATAAGAAAAAAGACACACATAAGTCTTACAAAGTCAGTGACCCAGGGGTCATGTCTGATCCAGCTACCTGAAGCACAGGAGTCCCATTGATATAAACAGTGTTGTTGTTCACCATCTCCACAATGGCCACACCAAGGTTACAACGGATGCCAAAAGAGATGCAGAAGCCCAGGCCGCTGAGGATGGCGATGATGTAGCGCTTGGGCAGACCGCCACAGCTGCAGTCCAGCAGTGGGGCGGGAAGTGGTGCTGAGGCCACCGGGCGCCCATCCTCCGTCAGTTCAATGTTGTCCTCTTCTTCTACATTGCTACCATCTATTTTCCTAAGAAGCAAACAGCAGGAGTATAATTTTGTAGTAAGGCCAGCTGATCATCAGAGGTACTGGTCAGTTGTTATCTGTTCAGCTTGAAGTAAAAAATATTTGTCTTTATCCATGTTCTTCCTTCTACATTATTGGTCCCTTTTATTTGTGCAATATTCACATCAAAATCATTTCGCAAATAGCAAAGTAACACGAGTCTCTCTGCTCTCTTTCAGAGGGCAGGAGGTAAAGCCTCACGCTTTCAGGTGCATCACTCTCCACACCTGTTCCACTATCCAGAATCCATCTCTGTCTCTGTCTCCATGCTCCCTGTACCTGCTTTCATCTGCCTGCAACAGATCTATAGGCCTGCTACAGTTCTCCTCCAACCAAACTGGAATCAATATTTTAAATCAAGCACAAAAATCTTGGTCCAACATGAGCTCAGTGTTTGAAGAATCACTGGCTTTACTGGTTTGTCCTGTTACATTATGTGTTGTATTGTATTGTAGTCTAATAGCTGACTGTAAGAAATGGCCAACACAAATAGACTCTACAGGTCCAAAATTGTCCAAATTGTGGTTATTTTGTTTATTTGGCATTTTTTAAAAGACTATCAAATGAGTGTGTTTGGGGTAGAACAATGTCTTGATCAGACTTTTCACATCATTTATAACAAATTGATTAATTGCTCTTTGATCAATTTGATCTTCTCTTCTATATTCTCTTATTTCCTTTAGTTATTCCCATTTTCCACTTGTTCGTAATGTAAGCCAGTGCATTCTTATGACATATGGCAAAGTACATGCACATACACACACTATTCGTTTTCCAGGAAATTGCCTACTAAGTGCTTTATCTCTTAAAATGACAACAATCTTCCTTATATATGTCCCCCCACATACACACACATCACACAGCCATCTGTGAAATATGTTTCAGATATGAAAAATGTATTAACGTCTTAAAATAAAAATCTGTGATTACATCACTGGCAAGCACAAGAATCAAATATTTATTTATCGTCAGGATCTCTGAGAACACTCTGGGCTTTATGTGCTCACTTGCAGGCTCTCTCCATCCCTCTGATGGCAGACGTTTCAGCCCTCTTAGTTGAGCATTCTAACAAAGTTATTTGAAAAATTCAGGTACACTGTGAATGGAATACAGTACATGGATAATGAGTGAAATGTTTATCCCATGCAGTCATCTAAAAAAGCTGTGAAGGATCAAACACCCTGCACATACATTCTTCATGCCTATTGCCCACCACTCTCCACACAAACCCTCTCACCTTTGCAGTTTTCCTAGTGAGTCACCCACTGTGTTCTTCACTTCCTCCTTCCCAGGCTTAAGCACCTGTTCCTTCAAACCTGCTAACCCACCAAAAGGCATTTTCCCCGTGTATTTTTTCCTCTCTCCCTTTATCTGAAAACAGTGTCTTGATACCTCACTAACGCTCTTTGTTCTCAGAAAGGCAAAAAAAAAAATCCACTAGAAGCTCTTCTTCATCCTTGTGGCAGCCGGAGTTGGCTCCACCTTTCAGTGGTGCCACGGGTCCCTCAGAGGTAAGACAGACTTTTCCTCTCCACCTTTCTCCGTTGTGAGGAGAGGATTCCGCAGAGAAGTGAAGGGGAGGATGATGTTGAAGTATTCCTCAATGTCCAAAGCACCATGCAGCCAGAGGCTTTGGAGCTTGTTTCATCTCCTGATGATCCAGTTTAGAGAAAGACTGATGAATAAGGACGAGAACAGATGAAAGTGTAGAATCCAGGTTTTAGTCTCTAGGCATTGTGTGCCCCCTTTTGTCTGCAGCGGAGCTGAATGGGCCGCTTAGATCTCCTCTCCATCTCATAACTCATCCATTCCTGGTGAGGAGGGGCAGGTGTAGCTAGTTTTACAAAACCCAGCCCCTTGCTTTACGTCTCATCATCTTCATCATTATTATCACCATCTCCCAGCACCATCCCTTCAGCTAGTTAGGTTCATCTGATAGCAGCCCAGTGGACGAACAATCAAAGATGCATGAGCTTGACAAGTTGCTTTGAGGAGAGACACGAGTCGCTGGACTGCTGTGGTGTAAAATGGGAGCAGGGGAAACCTAAGACACAGCCATCGAGTTCCAGGGTTACACTACTGCTTTTCCATGACTGCTATTTACAATCTCTGCATTTATGAGTGACAGAAATCATAATTGCTGCCATAAAGCTATGCAGCACATGGACTGAGCATCAATACCATATCTCTCATCTTTTGATACTGACGGGCATTTCACTGCAATGTTTAATTTGCCAGCAGGAGAACCTCATCCTGTTCCAAAGTAAGTTTACTTCTTAACCAGGTAATCAAATATGGAGCATTTTAAAAATGTAGAAATTTAGATTTTAAAATTTAAACAGTAGACCAGGTGATGTGGGCCTGAGCACTAAGAGTCTGTCATAGCGACGGGCTTTTGCAGTGCAACTGCTCACAGAGGTGCTGGTACTGCAGCTGTTTATGCACTCCATAAATAAACTGAGGGCTCGATCCCCAGTGGACACTCTTTCAATAAATAGGGTCTTTATACCATAAATACCACAGCTCCATTACAGGAAACATGAATGGAATTGCCTTCTCTTTTTGTAGGAGAATCAGAGACTACTTCCAAAACTACACTGAGGTTTGATGCATATACTTGTGTGATCTAAATAGCAATATTAATCTTGTACATTCCACATTGTTAGTTATTAATAACTAATGACATTTTAAGATGAACTACAACAACAAGACCTTTAATGATGACATTTTAATTTCAGATAAAGAAGGACAATGGAGCCTTTCATTTCTAAGTAAGTCATGCCTGCCATCTAGTGTTTGGAATGAGGACACATTTGTTTTGTTTTTCCATCCATCCATCCATCCATCGTCAACCGCTTATCCTGCGTACAGGGTCGCGGGGTGTTTTGTTTTTGATTTTGTAAATAACAAAAACACACATTTGATCATCAGGTGATTCTGAAGAGAGACAGATACAATCAATACACAGTCTATATAGAAGGGGGACAAATGAAGGGGAAAAAAAACACAGATGGTTCTGTGTAGCAGGGCTCACTGATGGTTTGGCGAGTGTGAAAATGGTGTGAATTAAATGCTACAGCATTTACAGTCCCCACATCTCAACCCTGTTGAACACATGTATAACATCTTATATTCTCAATATTTATAATCTGCTTGTGGAAACCTGACAATCAATCAGCTTAGCAATTTGACAATAAATGTTGATGATAATGCTTAACGTGTCAGATATTACTGTATTTGAAAGACTGAATTTGGAAGATTTAACCACGTTTGAAGAACATGAACAGAGAGATGTTCAATTGTCACTAATTCTTTAAACCAAAAACAAAGACAACCCTTAAAATGAAACCTTCTCCTGTGGACTTCAGTGGCTGGGTAAAGTAGTTAATCACTTGAAATTACACATTGTGATAGTCTTTAAAGATGTCCAATAACTTTAAATAAATAACTTAAATGACTTACATTATAAGTTATTCAATGATTACATAAATCAAATAACTGATCGCTTATGGCAATCTTCCCAATTTGCGCATCAGCCATCATTACATTTGAGTATGCAAGTATTAACAGTATTTTATGAAATTCCTCAAATGTATTCGATAAACCCAAAATCTCAAAACTTATAAATCCAAGTCTCCATATTAAAAAAACACATATAAACATATAAAGGATTTGATTTTGTTTTTGTTGTTTTAATGCTCTTATTACAGACAACAAACTCTAGGACCGTCAAATCTCTCTGACCAGTCAGGATTTCATATACCAGTGGGATTTACTCTAACAGATAAAAATCTGAACCTACAGAATTAACCGTTTACATAATTTGATCTGTTGTGTGTAAATGAGCATCAGTGACATCGGCAAGATGAAGTTCCTACACAACCCACAGTATGCTGAAGGACAATCGGCAACCAAGAGACGATCTGTTCACCCTGCTGCTGTATGAGGAGCTGATTCTTCTGTCGCCTACCTCCACTTTACATGCAATACGTTTACATACAATGCACTACAAATACAGATATTGCATTTGAAAATTTATGTATGTGCATAAATTAATGTATTATATTTTCCTTTGTAAATAAAGTGTTCTTTTTAACTTTCTCATTATTATGATACTTAAGTGTTCCTGTTCTATCTGATTAAACATCTATTTGATTTTACAGATTCAATTCCACTTCCAGATTGCTATTTTAGATTAACTTTTATTGATGCTTTGATTCAATTTGATTTCTCTCATACATCCAACCATCCATTTACTATACCTCTCACCCAATATAAGCCAATTCCAGCTCACATTAGATGAGAGGTCATCATCCACACTTACATTCACACCTTTGGACCTAACCTGCATGTCCTCAGCAGAAAGAAAAGAAAGTCCACACAGAATTCCCGTCTCCTGTGAAGCAACAGTCCTAACCTCTCCACCACCGTACCGCCCTTGCATTTATAAATATGAATTATGAAAATATATATAGATTTATATAGATAGGTTCATAATTCATACTAATTAATACACAGCTTAGAAATTAGACTGCAGAATCTGTTGTTCTGATTGAAAATGGTCTTGCTTGTGTAGCTTGTCTTGTTTAAAAGGGATGAGGGTCTGTGCATTGGAAGTCACGGTAGGGTTCCATCAGTTTGTAGGCACAGTCCCACGGGAAGGAGTCAGTGTTTGTATTGCAGTTGGACATAAGTCTGCTGGCCAGGATACCCACGGGAATAAGAATACCCCCAGAGGCAATGACAACATTCAGAAGGCCTACAGTGCAGCAACGCCACAAGCTTCTGGCCAGAGATTCTGCAGCTGTGGTCTCCAGGAGGCTGTCATCTCCCTGTTCCTCAGGTGAATCCAGTTGTTCAGTATTTTCAGCCATCCTAGATTCCTCTCTGTAGTTTGCAACCCCAGCTAGTATCTCCTCCTCCTGCCTCGTCTCTAGTTGGTGTTTAAGATCACGTATTGACTGTTTCCTATCGGTGCTGAGGATGTAAAGCTCCTCCATCATTTCCTGCTTATAAGCAATTTCCCTCTTTTGCTTTGTTATCAGCTCATCTTTATTCAGGATTAGTTGCCAAGCCTCCTCCAGCTGATGCAGAAGATCTTGCACCGCCGTCTTCAGGTTTTTGTTCTCCTCACTGTGTTTCTCTGTCAGAGACTCAAAACGGGCCAGCTTAACGGCAGCTCTCTCATTCTGCTTGTTCAGAAAGTCTTCCTTTTCCTGAAGGTCTTGCAGTGCTGTCCTCAGCAGTTTGATCTCAGCCTGTTTTTTCTCCATCAGACATTCAGCATGGGTCAGCTTCTGTATTAACTCATGTCTATCCCTGTTGACTTCCTGGGCTTCTCTAACTTGAGACTGAAGATCGCGCACTGCTGCCCTCAAACTTTCATTCTCTTCCTGTTTCATCTCTCTCAGAGATTCAAGGCGGGTCACCTCACCGGTCAGGCTCCTGTTGTTCTCCTTCATGATTTTCTCATTTTCCTGTAGATCGTGAACTTCTGCCCACAGATGTTCATTCTCTGTCAGTTTTGTCTCTGTAAAATTTTCCAGAAGGGCCAGTTCGGCACTGACGGTTGTATTCTGCTTGTTCAGAGAGGTCTCTCTTTCCTCTAAGTCCTGCAGTTCTGCCAACACGGATTTGTTCTCTGTCTGCATTTTCTTTTTCAGGTGTTCAAGTTCGGCCACCTTCTCTAATAGCTCGTCTTTACCACTGTGGTCTTGCTGAGCTTCCTCATCGTGATGCTCGAGGTCATACACTGCTGCCCTCAGCTGTTTAATCTCTGCTTGGTTTGTCTTATTCAGACTTTCAAGTTGGGCCACTTCAGCAGTAAGATTCTCGTTCTGCTCGTTCAGAATCTTCTCATTGTCCTGAAGACCATGTAATGCTGCCCACAGCTGTTCAACCTCTGCATGTTTTTCCTCTCTGAGAGATTTTAGCTGGTCGAGTTCAGCATTGAGGTTGTCATTAAGGGTCTTCTCATTTTCCCATAGCTCATTCACTGACGCCTTCAAATTTTCAATTTCAGTCCTTAGTTTCTCTCTCAGAGATTTGATCCGGGCCAGCTTAGCAGTCATATTTTTATTCTCCTCACTCAAAACCAACTTTTCCTCTTCCAGCTTTCTGATGTAAGTGTCATTTTTCTCCCTGAAACACAACAGAAGGTTTGAGACACGAGCCAGTTCTTCCTTCATTTTTGTGTTTTCACTGACTGACTCTTGAAACCTGGTTTTCTCCTCCTTCAGATCAGTTACCTCTAGTACCATCTCTGCTAACTTGGAGTTGAGCTCTTTCCACTCGCCATGCAGTTTAGTGAGCTCTTCCTGGGAAGCTCGGGCTTGTTTTATACAGTGGGTCTCTTTGGCCCTCGCATCTTTTAACTCCAGCTGAAGCGCTCTTATCTCTGATTGGAGCTTAGAGTTGTGCATTTGATAGGTTCTGCAGCTCATCTCCAGCTCATGAACTCTTTGTGGCCCACAAGGCTCAGGTATTCCTGTCTCCTCTGACACATAGAGGCTACGTGATTCCTCTGATGTCTCTGAACTGCATAGAGCTGCCTTGAAATTATCTTCAGACATATTTACCTTATAGGGATTAAACTACACACAGCCTCTCAAACAAGACAGTTGTTTAGTTGTTAGTTGTTTATCCTATCCACTTGTATCAAATCTCATAGAAGTCCTCTAATAACAGTTTTGAAAAATAATCCAGCTGAAATCCTATCCTAGACAAAGCTACAAAGCTACACGTGACGTCATTCACGCCTTCGATGTGTCATTTGATCCGTGACCTGTTGCTATGCGTCATGGAATGTTTACTTTTTTTGTATTTGTTTTAAAGACTCTTTAGCAGAGTGCAACTGGAGTCCATGGTGATATCAATTATGGCTGGTGTGTGTTTATATCATTACTAATGGGAACACTTTTTTTTTTATCAGTCATCAGTGGATATTTTCCACCCACACTCACCCCGGATCTCTGTGGGTAACATACATTTCTGGTCCCAGGCTATTTAACTTCAGTTTGTGTTTTCAGAAAAACTTTTCCTGGTAGGTCACCCGTAGCATATCCGTAGGCCTTTCTCTGCATGGCATGCCCTGCCTTCCATGTCTCTGTCTTTTGTCGCTATATCACTGAACACTGTAACCTAGCCTATTTACTTAGTGTTTTTATTATGGACAGGAAATGCATAGCTGCACATTGTGGTAGTGTCTGCAGACTACCTTCAATTAGGAGAATTGACGAGAAAAATAAAGGAAGTGTAATGTTGTCACATGAAAAAAAAATACTTCGACGCATAAAGACAAGTATATAATAAGCGTATATCACGGCCTAAAATGCTTTTATTAAACGACCAAGTATGGCAAAAGAAAAGTAGGCTAACAGACACACTACAAATTGACTTTGTTTTATTTCATCAATAGAAATTTCTTTATGAATACAAAAAGTAGTCCGGTAGGCTACATATTCCATGACGGTTGCTAAGCGACATACATCAAAGGCTAGAATTACTAGAACTAAATTCAAATCAGCTTTCAGGCATGAATGTGTACAACCAACAAGCTACATATAAATTACATAAGAACAATTAACTAACTATTAATAACAATAACAAACAACTACTATTAATTAACTAACAATGAACTATATTACTTTGTCATGGATCCGTGTAATTATATCTCATTATACCACTAGCCTACTATGAACCAGAACATTGCTTGATTTGAGCTACCCGCTTTATAAAAATAGCTGTAGTGATAATGTAAAGATAGGCCTACTGGGAAAAGGACTGTTACGTTTTAAGGCAACTTTTTTAAGGCTATTTTATTTACAGAGACAAAGCACATTGATCGACATCAGCTGCAGTAGCCTACCGGAGGCTGCAGTTTCAGGACCGCAACCCTAGGACCGGAACTGCATTTGTAGGACCCTTGTTTAGCTATTCTGATACTGCCAGCTAGCTACCGTTACCCTAACCATCACAGGGTGTGTTGCCTAAACCTAAGTTATTGACTATGTCCAGAAACTGTTATACATCTGTTTTGGCATTGTCCTAATGTGAAAGATTTCTGGAAAAAATTATGTGCCTTTATTTCAGAAAACATTTCTGAAAGTTTTGCTTTGCTTTGGAAGAATGTATTGTTTGGTTTCCCAGATAATAACGTACAAAGAAACACTTGTGTATACTTTATTAATCTTATGTAATGTAAGATTTGCTAATTCAAATTAAGTTGATTAAAAAATATAGTTTATTGTATGCATGTCGACTGGTTAACCCTACAGCTGCGCATATCGGCTTCACGAGTTAACCTCCTTCGTGTTGCTGTGCATTACCACCACCACTCCACTAGATGGCGTTGTGGCAAAAGAACTACGGTCCAAGAACTGCAGTCCCAGGATTGCGGGGGTCCTGAAACTGCAGCCTCTGGTACTGCAGCCATAATAATATTGTTTTTAACCATTGCCCTTGTCCCGATGTCAAAAATGTCCCCAGTGTTTGGATTGAGGAAGTGACTCAAGTGATCATCAGGTGATTCTGCAGAGAAAGAGACAAATACAATCAACAAATTGTATAGTCTATAGTGCCCAGGACAGTCTGTACTGTCAAAGTAAAACCAACCTGAGAAATTATTAGGCTTTGGCAGGGGTCTGGAAATCAAATACTGCACTCAGCAGATGTAAATAGGCAATAAAACACAGAGCAAGGTGAAGATGTATAAAACACAAATAAATCTATCTTCAGTCCGGTCTAATTTAATTTAATTTTCAAGTTATAGCTCTCTGTATATAAGCATCTAACAACCCAAATGACTAAAAATGCTGCCCTTGAACATGATCTTTGTCAAAGGTTTGTTCTGTGACACATGTCTAGATAAGGTTGACACCACAGGCCTGTCCCCCAGGTCCAGCCTATGGGTCCAGCACATGGACAGGTTTGGTGTCACCAGAGAGACAAACAAGAGATCAGTCAGTGGCTGTAGCAATAGCAGGATGGGCTGTGACATAGAGTTTAAGATAAAAATTAAACAAACTAAGCTTTTAGACTATCAGTAAACTTGTCAGCTGGCCAGCTACACAACTAAACATATGTAAGACTACATAAATGTTTAATAACTATTAATTTCTATGTAAAGAACTATTGTGTGTGATGAAACTTTCTTTTTTGTGTTCTCTATTTAGCAAACACTAAGGTACATTATAACTCAGTTTCTGTAGGTTTGAACTTATGAACTAGTGAAACCGGTGCAACCGGAGAGTTGATCCTGTGGTGCTACATAGCCTGTCACAGACAGATTCAACATACACACAAAATTCTTTTTTGTTCAAATTCATTTTTGAAACAAGGACTCCTTTGATTCAGGCAACTGTTAGTTTTTTTGTTATTGATAGATGTTTATTTTTTAGCATCTTTATTTGACACAAGGCAGTGTAGAGAAAGCCAAGACGTGTGGGAAGAAAGAGGGGCGCATGGCATGCAACAAAGTACCCTGGCTGGAAACAAACCAGGGATCTTGTGGTTTTGCCACTTTTGTAAATGGAAAGGGAGTGCATTGCAAGTCCACAAGTCCAATAGGTGACAGTGAGATATTAAGGATGTGGTGCTCAGTGGTGACAAGTTGGAGGAGCTAGCAGTTACAAAAGCAGCAGGAATCATCAGAGACAGACCAAGGAACTGTGGCAAGTCTAGTAAGAAGACAGTCAAAAAGGGAAACTAAGTTACCCAGTTACATTAAAGACATCCAGCTGGACTAAGAAAGGAAAAAAAGTAAATTGTGTTATGTGAAAAAACCAAAAAAAACCAAAAAGGACGTCATAATGTTCCTGTGGGATGCATAGAACCTACTTAAAGCAGAGGCGATGTTGTAAATCTGGAGTGTATTGATTGCTGGCCCACTAGTCCACTAGATGGCAGTGAGAGATTGAGGGTGTTGCCAGTTGAGCATTAGGTTTACTTAGGCCTATGGTAGAAGAAAAACAATGTGTAGAAATGTGGTTACCAGGCAGGTCTTTTACCTGGAGTGAAATAAATTCCTTTCCTGTTCAACAAGAAGCCTCCTGTGATTTACTGCAGCCGCTGCCTTCAGTGTTTCAATCAAAGAAGGAAGGGTCATTACTACAAAGTGAAAGCATTCACTTTGCCAAACTATTGAAGTGAATGGGGCAGGCACGGCAACTGTATCACTATAAACCAATCTTATCTGTGTTGTGTCACCTTTGACTGAAAAATACTTCCACCAAATAAAAAAATACACAGTAATTAATTTTACACAAATATGTGCGTTAGTTTTCCTTGTTATTGGTCTCCAAACAGATCATGGCAGCTGTATATTCTATAGCTCAACTCAAGTCCATGTTTGGTCCAAGATAGCTACATCATAATACATGACCAAATTCTGTACACAAACTACTGGTCGGACAACAGTCTGTTCAGCCAGAGACTCCTTCCGCTCAGCAGTAATAAGGACAGCTAAAGAAAGTTATTCCTTCCCACTGCAATTAAATTATAGAATGACTCCCTGCTGGGTGGGGTGAGCAGAGAATAATTATTTCTTCTTGATAACAAGGCACAGATTACACAAATATTTGCACAAATATAGTCAGTGAAACATATGCTTAAGCCTTTTTTACATATAGTAGGTCTCGCATATCTATTTGAATGAATATATCTGTAAATATGGCAATTGTACCTACGTAATGCATGTTTTTGAGTAAGTTGGGTATGTTTTGTACCTGTGATTTGATTTTATGTAAACCACTGCTACTGCAACACTACACGAATAAAGTACCTATCTTTTATGAGTGGTAATGGACTCACTAGAGACACATTCAGGTGGTTCAGATCAAACAGATTTATTGTACAGAGTCCAAAAAAATAGGACAAAGACAAAGGTATTCAAAAACAAGGCAGGAGTCAAAAGTAATGCTGAGGTCAAAAAACACACTAGGAACAAGACAAAGTGGCAACTGACTGGGGAGGTGGGTATTTATACAGTAGGACAGGGAAGACAATGAGGCACAGGTGGGACACATCAGGGCAGGGATAGGTATTCACACAAGGCAGGGAGACAGACACAGACCTGAAACGAGATAAAAGATGATTTACTCAAACAAAACAGGAAGTGACTACAGACAAAATCTGAACACATCACTTTAAATTGACAATGCCAATTACATTTGTAGCTTCACATTTAAATAGTATGTTTGTAGACTACAAAACTATATAGGATTAAGGCAGAAAGCTTATTTTTAATATAAAAGTCCATGTAAGAATATATAATTAGATATAACATAAATAAAGTTGTCCTTTAAGGGGTTTAAAATGAAATAGATTATGGGATTTTGTATTATTAGATTCTGGGGATTTGGTTTTACATAATGAAAAACAGTGCACATTATAAAACTTTACACGTTACAAACTCATTTTCACTAAATCTACCTACCTACCTACCTACCTACGTATAACTTACAGTCCTAAATAAGCCCTAAACTCCAAAAATACAGTACTTTGCAGACGTTTTCTAGGCAGGTGTGGAAAAGATGCTGTGACGTAAGAATACTTTCAAAAATACATGACATGTTAATAGATTATATATATCAATTAATAATTAGTGTGACTACCCTTTGCCTTCCAAACAACATCAATGTGTCCAATATGTAAGTTGAAACACAATCATCAACTAAGACAGCTGTGTAGAAGTCACACACCATGGCAAGACTGAGCACAGCAACAAGACCTATTCAGGGGAGTCAAACACCTTGGTACTCCCATTATAAGTTATCATTAATGTGGCTGGGTATGGATATTATATAATATTGTGTTTACATATTATTGCAGCTGAGAAGAGAAAAACATAACTTTAGATCCCTTGTACATCAGAGCCTGTCCGTTGGTCCCAATCGGGAACTGCCATGTCTATAATTCAGTTGCCTCTAATAAGATAGGAATAAAGGTCTGTGTCCTCGTTATGTACATTAAAATATTGTCCGCTTATAGCGATATCTTCTTGTTTAGCCATAAGAGGGCTGAGTCTTCTAGCTAAGGATTTGGCCAAGATTTTCAGGTCTGTGTTCAATAGAGACACTGATCTATATGTGCCTACCTGCATTAAGTCTTTCCCTTTCTTCGGAAGAACTGTCATAGAGGCTTCATTAAATGTCTGTGGAATATGGGGCAATTGTGTGATTGAACCTTTATAAAACTCATTGCATATCCCTTCTGGCCCTGGACTCTGGCTGTCAAATCTCTCTCACATGTTACATACAATACATCACAAATACAAATATTGCATCTAAAAATTTGCTCCGTGTATTGGCTTCTTTTGTAGCCTTTTTTATTTTTATTATTGTTGAGCAACTTCAGAGTAATATTTCACATAATGTGTACATACATAAATGTATTATATTTTTCTTTGTACACAAAGTGTTCCTATTATCTTTGTCATTATTATGAATATAGTATATAGTTTATAAGTGTTACTGTTCTATTTCATTCCTTATCTATTTGATTTTACAGATTCAATTCCACTTCCAAATTATTTTTTTTGATTTGCTTTTTTAATCATTTTTTAAAAATGATATTAATTGACTTTTTGAAATCCATCCATCCATTAGCTATACCTCTCACCCAATATGAGTCTATTCCAGCCCACATTAGGTGTGAGGTCATCGTCCACACTCACATTCAGACTTTTGGACCTAAACTATGTCTTGGGAGGAAACCCATGCAAACACGTGGAGACGATGCAAAGTCCACACAGAAAGGCCCGTCTCCTGTGAAGCGACAGCCTCTCCATCAGCGTGCCGCCCTTGCATTTATAAATATGAATTATTAAAATATATAGATAGATATTTAGATTCATAATTCATATGCACACATAACTTAGAAATTAGCTGGACCTTGACTGCAGAATCTGTTGTTGGGATTTAAAATGTTGGTCAAAAATTGCCTGTTTGTGT
The DNA here is from genome assembly GCF_021292245.1 of Micropterus dolomieu. NCBI lineage: Eukaryota > Metazoa > Chordata > Actinopteri > Centrarchiformes > Centrarchidae > Micropterus > Micropterus dolomieu. Next base: position 20,854,603 of record NC_060171.1, on the reverse strand, counting down.
AGCTTGTCTTGTTTAGATGGGATGAGGAACTGTGCGTCGTAAGGTACTGTAGGGCTCCATCAGTTGGTGGGCATAGTCCAACAGGAAGGAGTTAGTGTTTGTATTGCCGTTGTCAGACAATAAGGTGTCCAGGATACCCACAGGCAGAAGTAGCCCTATACCTACAGTGGCAAGGCCAACATGCAAAGCACCTTTCAGTAGACCTTTAGCAGAACAACGCCACAAACGTCTGGTCTGAACCTCAGCAGCGGGAGGTTCTGCAGCTGTTGTCTCCAGGAAGCTATCGTCTTCCTGCTCCTCGGGTGTAGTCTCCAGGAGGCTATCGTCTCCCTGCTCCTTAAATGTAGTCTCCATGAAGCTATCGTCTTCCTGCTCCTCATGTGTAGTCTCCATGAAGCTATCGTCTTCCTGCTCCTCAGGTGTAGCCTCCATGAGGCTATCGTCTTCCTGCTCCTCATGTGTAGTCTCCATGAGGCTATTGTCTTCCTGCTCCTCAGGTGTAGTCTCCATGAAGCTATCGTCTCCCTGCTCCTCATGTGTAGCTTCCATGAAGCTATTGTCTTCCTGCTCCTCAGATGTAGCCTCCATGAAGCTATCGTCTCCCTGCTCCTCAGGTGTAGCCTCCATGAGGCTATCGTCTCCCTGCTCCTCATGTGTAGTCTCCATGAAGCTATCGTCTTCCTGCTCCTCATGTGTAGTCTCCATGAAGCTATCGTCTCCCTGCTCCTCAGGTGTAGCCTCCATGAAGCTATCGTCTTCCTGCTCCTCATGTGTAGTCTCCATGAAGCTATCGTCTCCCTGCTCCTCAGGTGTAGCCTCCATGAGGCTATCGTCTTCCTGCTCCTCAGGTGTAGTCTCCATGAGGCTATCGTCTCCCTGCTCCTCAGGTGTAGCCTCCATGAGGCTATCGTCTTCCTGCTCCTCAGGTGTAGTCTCCAGGAGGCTATCATCTCCCTGCTCCTCAGGTGTAGTCACCAGGAAGCTGTCATCACCCTGCTCCTCATGTGAGTCCAGTTGTTCTGTATTTTCAGCCATCCTACATTCCTCTCTGTAGTTTGCTACCTCTGCTAGTATCTCCTCCTCGTACCTCCTTGCTATCGGCTCATCTTTATTCAAGATTAGTTGCCTAACCTCCTCCAGCCGATGCAGAAGATCTTGCACAGATGTCTTCAGGTTTTTGTTCTCCTCATTTTGTTTCTCTGTCAGAGACTCAAGTTGCGCCAGCTCATCTGTAAAGTTGTCATTCTGCTTGTTCAGGAAATCTTCGTATTCCTGAAGGTTATGCAGTGCTGCTCTCAACTTTTCAATCTCTGCCTGTTGTTCCTCCCTCAGATCCTGCAGATAATCAGCATCTTCCATTAAATGTTCATTCAGTGCCTGTTTTATTTTCATCTTTAATTTAAGCGAGGTCAGTTCAGCACCCATGGTATTATTTTGCTCGTACAGAGAGGTCTCTCTTTCCCCCAAATCCTGAAGCTGTTTATTGTTTACTTCCAAGGTCTTTTTCAGGTGTTCAAGTTCGGCGACCTTCTCTAATAGCTCGTCTTTACCACTGTGGTCTTGCTGAGCTTCCTCATCGTGATGCTCGAGGTCATACACTGCTGCCCTCAGCTGTTTAATCTCTGCTTGGTTTATCTCATTCAGACTTTCAAGTTGGGCCACTTCAGCAGTAAGATTCTCGTTCTGCTCGTTCAGAATCTTCTCATTGTCCTGAAGACCATGTAATGCTGCCCACAGCTGTTCAACCTCTGCATGTTTTTCCTCTCTGAGAGATTTTAGCTGGTCGAGTTCAGCAGTGAGGTTGTCATTAAGGACCTTCTCATTTTTCCGTAGATCATTCACTGTTGCCTTCAAATTTTCAATTTCAGTCCTTAGTTTCTCTCTCAGAGATTTGATCCGGGCCAGCTCAGCAGTCATATTTTTATTCTCCTCACTCAAAACCAACTTTTCCTCTTCCAGCTTTCTGATATAAGTGTCATTTTTCTCCCTGAGACTTTTCTTGTTCAACAGACAGACCCAGGCTAGTTCTTCCTCCCGCCTGGTTGTCTCATCCCTCAGATCACTTAGTTTCAGTACCGTCACTACTAACTTGGAGTTGAGCTCCTTCCACTCTCCATGCAGTTTAATGAGCTTTTCCTGGGAAACTTGTTTTATATAGTGGGTCTCTTCGGCCCATGCATCTTTTATCTCCAACTGAAGCGCTGGTGATTGGATACATATTCCTGCCTCCTCTGACACATAGAGGCTACCTGATTCTTCTGATGTCTCTGAACTGCACAGAGTGGCGTCAAAATTATCTTCAGACATATTTACCTTAGGAATTAAGTTATTCACAGCCTCTCAAATGAGACGTTGTGTGAAATGTTTATAAGCTAACTCAGTTACTTAGTTAGGCAACCTGTGATAAGTTGTTCTTCCTATCAACTTTTCTCAAATCTCACACAAGTCCTCTGATAGCAATTTGAAAAATAATCCAGCTAAAATCATTTCTAGATTTATACTGATCAAAGCTACACGTGACGTCACCCGTGATTTATGCGCATGCGCACATGCGCAATAGAATAGCATTCTAGAATGACGCCATAGAATGTTTAGATATTTAAATGTTTACATGTTATTGTTTGAAGACTCTTTAGCGGGGAGTGCGGCTGGAGTTAGTGTTGATATGGCTGTCATGTGTTCATATCATTCACGCACTTTTTGGGAAAATCATCAGTGGATATTCTGCAGATGTTTCTGGTCCTAATTAGCCAAACTTTTGTGGTGAAGTTTTTGTTTTCAGAAATGCTTTTCAATTTTGCTTGCAAATTTACGGAAGCTAAATCACCATAATTACACCTAATCTCGTAATTATGAGAAAAGATGTCAAAACTACAAGGTACAAGGTTGTTTACTTGTCATTATACAGCACAAGGCTGCATAACGAAATGAAATTTGTAGTTCCTTCATGCTACACGTAGCCTCATTAATTGAAAAGATGTCATAATTAGGTGGTCAGGATCTCGTAATTAAGAGATAAATATTTGGCTGTCAAACCGTTATCTATAAACTATCTAGCAACATTAACTTATAGCCTCTGCATTGAAAGTATCAAGTTGATAACTTAGCCTACCTTTCTGCGCATGTGCAGTGGTTCAACTGAGCAAAGCAGTGGTCAGTAAGTAGCCTAGTCGACATCTTTTCTCATATCGTCTTAATCATTAGACTATTAATATAGCCTACCTGCAGACTTGGCTTGCAGCATATGACCTTGACATTCCTGCGAGGAACACACACTACTGCTTGACACACACAGCTGTTGGCAGCTGGACACAAGCTTTGACGAATATGAATCTGATAACGTTCATCACGTTTAGCACACAAACAAAATGTCAAAATAGGACTACACTTGTTGATGTTCATCCTCTGTATGACTGTCGCACCCTTTTTTGATGGCAAATGACATTGCTTGAAATAGCAATAAAGCTTGTATTTGTTTTATATGGTCTGACGTGGGGAAAATACAGCTTTATTTCCAGATGGAACCAAATTTGTTACAATGACTATATATGTAAATATTGTTGTCAAATATCAGACAGGATGAGATTAGAAAAGGCGAACCTTGCAAAAGGGCCACAAAAGGAAGAGCAGAAAGAAGGGAGCCTATCAAGGCAAGGCAAGTTTATTTGTATAGCACATTTCAACAACAAGGTAATTCAAAGTGCTTTACATAAAACATAAAAGCAACAGGGAAATATAAAAAAGTTTAAAAGCAACATAGGGAAATTGAAAAAATACACATTAAAATATAATAAAAGTTACAGTGCAGTATACAATCAGGGTTAAAAGAATTAAATGGAAAATAAAAACAGGCTGAGGGGTTGAGCAAATAATTGAGTTACAATTATTTTGAAAAGAGAGTAAACAGAGAAGTACACTTAATCTACTCTCTCTAGCTAGTCTGTACTTGAGTCCATAGCAATCTTTGGGTCCACTGAAACTCCAAAAACCCTCGGACACTACAGAGAAACCAGGACATGTCTGTCAGCAGGCCACTTTGATCCAGTTATACTCTGGACCCACTTGCGCGTTTACAGGTGGACAGAGGTTCCTGCAAATCACTCAGGCGCGAGATTTAAGACCACTTCCTTCACTCTGTTCAATCTCACTCTCATTATCTTTTCACTCAATTACCTACTCATTTCTCACCGTGTAAATATTTAATTAGAAGCACTGATAAAAAGCAAAAAACAAAGAAAAAGAAAACAGGACAGTAAAAGTTACAGTGCAGTGTAAGTTATCAATCTACTAGTTAAAGACAGTGGTAAAAAGAAAAATCTTAAATATTTAATTAAAAGCAATGGTAAAAAGAAAAGTCTTCAGTCTTAATTTAAAAGAACTGACAGTTTCAGCAGACCTGCAGTTATGTGGGAGTTTATCAATGGAGCAAACATCAGTTGCTCCCTGGGACCAGCTCGGATTCACGTGTAGGCTACTTGTACTTTGTGTTGGATTAGTAAACTCATAATGCATTGAACTCTATTGGATTTAAGCTTTTAATTGAAAGGATTAGGCTATGTGGATGGCCCCAAGGCATCTGGGTTCTTTCACTTACACCAAGAATTGCAATGAAATTAAAAAGTAACCTAGCCTACCAAGATAGACACAGAAAGACAAATATATATATATATTATGCACTAATGTATTATATGCCTATTTATCAGGCCTGTGAAATGAAGTGATGCTGAAAAGGATTGTTTATATTAGGTCTTTATGCAACTTAATTTGAGTCCATCCACCTTTTCAATCCTGGATTTCTGAAGTTAGTGGGCTTTTTTACCTGATGGGGATACAGGATCCATTTAGGCAAAAACGGTATTTTCCAGAAGTGAGCAGGCCTACAGGAGGGATGAAGCTGGAGCGGTGACTCCGGTGCGCCGGTAGGAGGAGACTGTGTCTCTCCCCCCCAGTTCTCCGCCACACTGTCCCGATTGCACCGCACACATAAATCTTTGTGCACGTTTTTGTGCCCTTTCCTTCATCTAACAAAAAATAAGACAATTATACATTATTCTGCCACCGCCTCTGCTCCAACACACCGTTTCCACAGCGACATCGCGGGTTAAAGTTAGTCCACCGCCTCATCCATGCATTGGAGACCCGGGCCCCAGCGCACCGGCTCCGGCTCCGGCTCCAGCCATGTCGGCCAGGAATTCAACGGCTGGCGGCGCTGACAGAGCGGGAGGCGAACAGGCAGGTAATCGAAACAAAATAAAAGCTATTTATTTACGTTACCAATTTGAATGTTCACATTGCCTCGCCCATCGTGTGTGCGGCATTGAGATTTACCGGAAAAGAGAAGAGCGCAGCGATGTGTTTTTGGCGATTTCTCGCCGGTGACCGTAACTTTGCGCTATTCCGAAACTAGGTCAGTAGATCAGTAGAGCAAATTCGTCCTCTACGCCATTTATGTAACACTGCGCTACGCTGTTTGTTAAATCGCCAAGGTGTTGTGCAGAATATGGCTATATTTCGACCTGTCATTCAGGATAACGTTATGTACATAAACATTGTGTGCGGTGTGTCGACTAATGTTGATCTAAACGACAAGCTAAACCTCGTAAATGTTAGCTTAGCAATGGTAGCGAGGCCTGTTTACCAGGGTCGAGTCTGTTGGATGGGGCTTTACAGCCCATGACACTTGATTGCTGTGGGTGTTTTTGACACTTCAGTAGTCCGTGCTAGAGCTGGTGTCAAGTTGTGTTCAGGCCTAACGAGTTAACTAGCTGTGAACCAGCTAAAGCGTGTATTCATCTAATGTTAGCTGGGGCAAAGCAGACATTGCTGCAAGTTTACCTGTAACGTTTCCATTTCATGGGCTCTTTACTTAGTGATTGTAAATTACGCCTCTGCATGTCAATAATCTGCCCCTGAAACCAACAAACAGTTAGTCACAGACCAACTGAAGTTGCACAGTATCCGTATTTAGTGTGCCTTTCTTAACTGTAAAGATACATCCACCATAAACTGCTGAATGACCCCCTTTTTGTGATTTGGTACCCTTTAATTTATGGCTCGATAACATTGGAGTGTGTCACCTTAAATCAAAACAGAAGACCATGCATTGCATAGACTTCAGGAATCATCACACACCCCTAACACAGGGCTCAAACTGAGCAAAACTATGGGCTTTAGGTTTTCAAGAGATGTTTTGTCAAATTTATGTCCTGAGAACCAGCAAACATATTGGATTGATAAAAATATATCAAGGTATTTTTGCTGCTAAAACAGGTTTAGATCACGCAAATTGCATTGTTAAGACAATGCAATTTGTCACTTTGTAGGCTCAGTGGTATTGCATGGTAAAATGTAGGTCACACAACTGGATTATCAACGTTAGTTATTGGTTACTCCCCTTATAGATATGCAACCGACCAATTTCATCAAGTTTGTATTTGTTTAGTAGACTACAGAGACTGCGGAGATACTTGACAAAGGTTTCACTCAGTGCACTAAATGTATATTCAAAATTTAATCTCAGTTCTGCTCTAAAAGTTTTTGTCAAAGGCCCCACTATGCTGTCAATCTGCAGTTAATAAATATACAATGATGTAAAGTAATTTAGCACAGCACTGATTACAACCAGTTTTGTGTAGTGGTATTTTCCTGAGCCCAAAGTGATGTCTTCAAATAGCTTCTTTTGTCCAGCCAACAGTCTGAAACAAAAACAACGCTTCATTTTCAAGGTACAAGGTAACATGTACGTGGTAGATTTATTAGTCACAATACAAAAGGATGAAGAGTGAAATTGAGTTTGTATCTCTCTTCTGCTACCATCATCAGTGACAAAGAAAATCAGCAACTTCCTTGAAAAATGACTGAAATTATTAATTGATTATCAAAATAGTTGGATTAATTTTCATTCAACTAACTAATTGAATAATCAGCTAATTATTACAGCTCTACTCTAAATTGCTTGTATGTGTAAAAGGGAGCGCAGGTGGTTATTTGTGTCTGTGTCAGCCCTGTGATGAACCTGTCCAGGGTATACCCATTGTCAGCTGGGATCGGCTCCAGCCCCGTGACCCTGCAAACAATAAGCAGTTATAGGTACTGGATGGATGGATGGATAATGTCAGAAAATATTGGAAGATGTCCATGACAATTTAAAAAAAAAAAAAAAAAATCAATTGACTAACTAAAAACCAAAGCTAAGACAAAAAAGCTGAAAGTTGAGAAGCTGGAACCAATTTATGCTTGCCTTTTTTTTGCTAGGAAAAATAATTTAGACAGTTGATCAGTTATCAAAATAGTTATTATATATATATAACATTTCTGTTGATTTGACAAATTGATTTATTGTTTCAGCTCTAGAGGATATTCCATTTCAGTTAGCTGTGGACCTGTGGTTGCTTGTAAAACAAGCTGTGGGGAAGCTTGATTTGTAGAGTGATAAAATGGCTACCACTTTTGAACTCGAGAAAGATTTGTACGGCGTGTTCATTGAGATGCCCTATGTGGACCTTTCACCGTGACCATATGGAACTAGTAATCTCCAGAGGAGCTTATTTTCTTCTTTGATTCAAGTAGTTTTCAACACAAATAATCCTATACCATGTTGAAATGAACAACATGTCTACTGAACATATCGTTTTTATATCAAATCAAGCTACTGACAGTGGAATTATGTGGCAGATCTCTGTGTGAGTGTATGATTAACTTTATGAATGTGATGTTGGTTGGCACAGGGTAGCTTGTGATCTAGTTTGACCACACAGTTCACCATTTTCTCCCAGCCTTCTTGTATATCTGCGGCGATCGCTGTTTTGCACATAATGTTCTTGCATAAATATAAATACCTCAACAGTTAATTTTTTTTCCAAAGACAGTGACAAAATTGATGAAAGTATAACTTGAAATTTTAATACAATAATCCAGTGAATCAGCCATTTGCTCGTGGTACTGATGCCGTGTGATAATGTGAGTAGGACATACGGTACACGGGGTTATTTACGTGCAGCAGATGCTCATTCAAGGATTGAGTGAATGAGCAAGTTAACAAACAAGTAGAGTAGAAGAGAGGGATTATGGTACGTTGGCAGTGGGATGTATGGCCTAATGTCCAGTCATCTGGTTGACTACACTATAACCCTGTAATCCAAAAGATTTTAACAGGGGATCTGTTACTGGCTATTTGGGTGACAGGGTCTGTGGAGCAGAGTGCCATGGATATCAGCTGCATGTGGTGTGTCTCGTGCCGTTCTCTCGTGTTTCTCTCCCAGACATGCACTCACATACTTCTGAGGCCATGACTAAATCAGTGATAGGAGCTCGCCAGAACAGGCTGCGGAGATATAGCAAGGGAGGCGGTAGAGCAGTGTCTTGTCTCTGAACAGCTCCACCACAACATTGGGCTTTTATAATCTCCACGCATTCTCTCTATCTCGATCATCCATTCAAGTAAAGGCATCCGGGACAGGCAGCCATACTCGGGCACTGACAGCATGCAGGTAACTGCTCACTAGCACTGATGGATTGCTTTTAGCTGGGGTGAAGGGCTGAATGGATTAATCGATTAGTCTAAGGCACTTCATTCATAAGCCATGGAGAGTAAAGTGTGTACAAGTTTCCACGGCAGCTGAGAGGACAGCAGGTGATTTTACTGATTAACACTCAAGTAAAATCACCTGCTGTAGTCTTTGGCTGGAAGGACAATGAAGTCTCCATGGCACGTGAGAAAAAGACGCTGGATTAGCCAATAAACAAAAAGAGTGTGGCCTAAAGGTGATATGTGTCAAAATACCATTTTAAATTAAATATTGTTGTGCTGCAGAGATGGCCTGGCCTACACACCATATACTAAAGACTTAAGAAAACATCTTTGTTTGGTACAAATCCCTGGAAAAATCATGTTTTTCAGTGAAAATTAGAATGATGTAAAAATGATTATTCTCGAAAGTATCGCAATGTATATCGCAGTTGCAATATCGGTCAAAATGATCACAGTTAGATATTTTTTCAAGACCATTCAGCCCTACTGCCACAGAAAATAGCAAAGCAATCACTCTGGTAACGTGATTGGCAAAAATAACCGACCACAACTTTAATAATGCATAAATTATTCTAATTAATCGATCGAATATATCAATATTCACTGATTCCACCTTCTCAAATGTAACATTTTGTGCTTTTCTTTGCTTGTGTGTGAGTGTTAATCGGATTTGTGAAAATGTTTATTTTCATATCTCATTTGGTGGGAGCACAGAGACACAACATCACTAAACTTTAAAAGCCTGTATACACTCAATAATAATCTTTTATACATTGTCATCATGAAACAGACAAAATGTGAAAACAAACTTTAAATTGCAGCAAATGAGCAATCGGTGATGTAACAATTTTGTGGCTGGTGCATTTACATTGAACTCATTTCGCTGGCTCGTTTATCCAAAGCGACTTACAATTGCTATACAGTCAGAGGTCGCACGCCTCTGGAGCAACTAGGGCTTAAGTGTCTTGCTCAGGGACACACTGTGTCGCAGTGGGAATCGAACCCAGGTCTCCCACACCAAAGGCAATTCCTTCACGTTACTAAATGCTTTTCTTTGCGTCGTCTTTTTTCTTTTCTTTCTTTCTTTTATTGGGCATCTTCATTGTTTCAGATTTCCCCAGTATGAACAGAAAGAGTCTTATTTCTCCTCTTTATTAACACTATTCCTGTCCCTATGTGGACTGATATGGCGTTATGTTAAAAGAGTGGTGTCACAGATGCAGTCCATGCTGCTCATCAAGGCTGTTTGTAAGCTTCTCATAAGAACTTTGCGTTCATGTTTGGGCAAGCTCTGGTTATGAGAATGCAACTGTTTGTTTTTAACTACATCTGAGAAAGTGCAATCTAACAGATATCTAGCATGAAATACAGTAGTGTAAGGTAGGGATGTCACAATACCTGAAGTTTAGTCAATATCACTACCAGTGAAATTCCACAATTCTCAACCAAATTTGATACCACGGGAAAAAACAAAATAATAAATCCCATGTACTTCAACGTACACTCATTTAATAAATTATTAGGTATAGCCCAATAACTGTAAAAAAAATAAAACAAAAAAAACAGCAGAGCCTATGCACCCCCTCTACTCAGAGTGCATGCAGTAGTGTATATTTACTGACATGGTGACAGACGCTAACCACATTACGACAGATGACACAGACTGTACAGAAAGGACAGCAACAGTACTTGTCGCCAACCTTCACGTGTTATGATATTTGTTACCTACCTAGAAAAATGTATACAGAGTTTACAAGTTTTATAAGTTTTCAGTATTTTGTTATCAACTTGGTACTAAAGCATCAGTTCTCGTGACACCCTAGTGTAAGGGAACATATTGACGCTTGCAAACGAAAATCAAGTCCCCACCCCTTAACATCCAGTTACAGCTCATTGTGTTTTGTGTGTTTTAGAAGATGTGCTGGTTGAAGACAACCATTGCAGTTCTATGTCTTTGCCCAGCCCGATGACCCCATCCTCAGTTGCTGGCATGTCCTTGAGCATGGAGATGACCCGGAAGCGCAAGGGCAGCATGGACAACCAGTAAGTTGTGTGATTTGCTTTCATTTGTCTTGCACTAAATCCCATTATTCCTGTGACCTAAATTGTTGTTAATTGGGATTGATAATCATGAATTTTCTTCCTAGGGATACAAAATCTGCTTCCATCCCTGACGCAGACATGGAAGACGACCAAAACGGGTGTGCTAATTAAAGACTTTCAGAGCTGACCTGTTTATTTTGTGCTATTGTGCATTTGCATTTCGTTGCATAAATACATTTCAAATGCGTATTTTTCTGCTCTACAGGACAGATGGAGAGGACCAACATGTCAAAATTAAATGCTTTAGGTAGGTTAAGTTTGTCATCACCACATTTATAACATACCTACGTTCTTGTAATATTATCATCGATCTTAAAATGTACGTTGTCGAAGTCCTTTGCATGTTCTAAATTATTTATTGTTTAATGTTTCTGCAGGGAACCGCACAGCCAAATTGAGAAGAGGAGACGGGACAAAATGAACACTCTCATTGACAAACTATCTGCCATGATCCCTACTTGTAACCCCATGTCGCGTAAACTGGACAAACTCACTGTGCTCAGAATGGCTGTGCAGCACCTCAAATCTCTCAAAGGTACCGTGTTAATCCATGGCCATTGGTGTTAAAAAAAAAAAACCCGACTTTGTCCTCACTGATGCATTCAGTTAATTAAAGGTGGAGTAAGCGATTGTGGAGAAATCCAACACCATGACAAATATCATTATATAGAGCAAACAATGACACAGCAAGTAATTGTGGGTTAGCATACTGTCATTACAGATGCTTCTGTGAAGCTAACCTGAAGCTGACATGCAGAGAGGGCAAGATGGCTTTAAAGTCAGCCCAACAGGGAGACCCACAACAACAGCAGCATGTTTTGGCGAACTAGAAAGAGTGTCCATGGGCGAGTCATTTAATGTTGCCAGACGCACAAATCATGGCTGGAACTGCTGGAATAGTGTTGTGTGGCGGGTCGCAGGCCACCTTGTTTTTCTTCCCATTTACAGAGCCAGGGCTGTGTACAAACACCAGATTTTTGTCAGGGCACACAGAACTGACAGCCAGTGGGCCGTGAGGAGATATTTGATAAAAAGAGGGTGTATTGGATTAAAATCTCTTATCCCACCTGTAAGGGATAATTCCGGTTTATTGCAGCTTGGGTTTTATTTTTGTTGTTTTGGCAATCATTTTTATCGGTTATAATAACCTTGTACTCACCCCATGAGATTTGGTAACAAGACAACATCCCATCTATCGGGCAACAAAATTAGCAGTCTGACAATTCGCCAGGTTGCAAACGAGCCAACTGTTTAGTCAGACTATCTAAACCACATTGAACAGGGAAAACTACAGCAAGAATGGTAGGTTCAAGTTGAATGGGGAGGTCTGTGTGTCTGACAGTTTGGGTGATAATTTTGCCTTCACTTTCTTTTAGACATAAGTCTGGCTAACCTGAGGGTTTGTTCAAAAACTGTCCAATTGCATGACTGCGCTTGTTTCTTGCCACGTCTGACTTGTTTTTAGCAATTTTAACACGTTACCAGATCTCAACGGCCAACTTAGTGTGTACAATGTTATTACTGATGGAGCTGATGGCCTCAAACTCTGAAAATAAGACACAGGTTGTAAAAGAAAATAGCCTGGCTGTGTGGGGTTTTTGTCTGTGTTTTCAGGTTCAGGAGGTTCTTTTTCTGAAGCCAGCTACAAACCATCATTCCTTCCCGATGAGGAGCTCAAACACCTTGTCCTCAAGGTAAACGTACCATTGACAGAGGCACGGACTATTTATGTGCCCACAATTTGAGAACGTGAAACTGCAATGGAAGACATTTTTTAATGTTTTAAGATAATTACTTCAGTGATCTTAATGCAAAGCTAAGCTCATAACTTGTCAATCACTTGAGAGCTACCAATCAGGCTATAAACTGAGGCTAGCAGCAATACTTCTGCATTACTGTGGGGTCTGTCCATTTGAAACTTCAAATAATCAAACACCAATTATATCTGAAGAGAGAGATCAAAATTAACATGCTTTGAATTTCACTCATTGTGTAGGCTGTTCTCCTTATAGTTGATTATAAGTAGCAGAAAGTAGTGAAATGCACAGAATCTTCATGATGATAATTAAAATGCTTATATTTAGTTTAAAAACCATATCAATCAAATATATAAATAAAATGGAAAATAATTTACTTAGTGGCCTCTTACTTTTGTCTTGACCATGTCATCATATTGGATCCCCCTATTTCCCCCCATGTTTCTTTGTCGTGCAGGCTGCAGATGGGTTCCTGTTTGTAGTGGGCTGTGATCGTGGGAAAATAGTTTTTGTCTCTGAGTCCGTCACGAAGATATTAAATTATAGTCGGGTAACGCTTTTACATTTGTTACTGTATCTGCAGCATCTTTGTTGAGGTGGAACCCCCGGGCACACCAGATGGGCTGTGTTGTGTTGGCGCCAGTGTTAATGGTCTAGGACCCACCAGTGCGTGCGTGGGCCTGTGGCAACACATTGGGCATTGCATGCACAAATACAGAAGTACAATTTACAGAAATACAAAAATAATGTTATATTTCATTAAGAAAGATCATCATACGTTTGTGGATTATAATCAAAATGGCATTCTAGTGGTACTAATAGTACATTTAAAATCCTGATAGATGTTTTTCAAAAAATTGCCAAATTTCAATTCAAAGTGCTTGCTGGAAAGAAATCCTCAGTAGACAGCTGACTGCTCCTTGTTTGTTAGTGTAATGTGAATATATCATAGGAACATTCATGTGCTGTCCTGCACAGAAGCTTTGAGAAATAAGATGTTGCTTTCTCTGCCTCTCTTAAAACTAAATCTGATCCACACAGTATCTGGTGTGCTCCGGGGTCAACAGTCCACAATTACTGAACTTTGTTAAATTTGTTATTTGTCAGCAGGAATTGCCTTAGATGCAGAATGGTTTTGACATTTCTTTTTATCAGCATAGGAAGTGTATTTAGGTCCATTTGATAAGCTGTTTGTTCTTCCTACAGGCGGAGCTGATTGGACAGAGCCTGTTTGATTACATACACCCAAAGGACATGGGAAAAGTGAAGGAGCAGCTGTCAGCTTCTGAATTATACCCTCGTGAACGGCTTATAGATGCTAAAAGTAAAGCAATAATGATTGTCTGTGTTTGTGTGTGTGTATGTGTGTGGTTGTGAGGGTGCACGTTAACACTCCTTTCATGTTTCCAGCCGGTCTGCAGGTCCAGGCTGACCTCCCAGTTGGTGCGGCGCGGCTATGTTCTGGTGCACGGCGCTCGTTCTTCTGCCGCATGAAGTACAATAAAATATCTGTCAAAGTGGAGAAGGAATTCCAAGCCAGCACCTCCAAAAAGAAAGGTAGAGAAAGTATCCAGTGGATTATTCAGAGGATCTTTCATACATTCAGGGTTAGAATTTATTTGGTCTCCTTTGGACTACTTTGGTTGTCTGTACGTCTGTGGTGTGATGTTGCAGTCTTGCAAAGTGAAGCAATGTAGAGAATATTCAAGTTTTTTCCTTTTTAAATTTGTGATTTCTTTTCCTCATAAATTTATTCACTTACTTTGGAAATTCTGAGCTTTTTCTTGGATAATTACCCCTCTCCTCTGGCTCCATATGCAGCTATAACTTTACATCTCAATCATAATACAAATCAGAGAATATACAACACAAGATACGCCATTAACGTTTCTTTATATACCTCATACCCTGCTATCATTGTGCGTTGGCGAAAATGCCCCTTTTCTGCGAACAGCCTCAAACTCCAATTAAGTTGACACTGAACTTCCCAACATTATCTTCACCATCATAGTACCGTTTACCACCAATCTAGGCAGTCAGAGTTTGTCAACACGGACCTTCCTTGAGAACCCCGAGTTAAATCTGAGTAGGTTGAACTCCCTTCACAGGACAGGCCTCTGGTGTAAAGGAATAAATTTATTTAATGTGTTGTTTGATGTATTTATATTGGGATTTGGTCTCTGCCTGTGCCCACAGAGTCACAGAAGTACTGCACAGTTCACTGCACAGGCTACATGCGCAGCTGGCCAACCAGTCATTTGGGAGAAGAGGGGGAGGGTGAGGCAGACAAGCAAGATAGCTCCCACTTCAGCTGCCTGGTAGCAGTGGGACGTGTCCACTCCCACTCATCTCCCCAGGTTAATGGAGAAGTCCAAGTTAAACCCACAGTGTTCATCACACGCTATGCCATGGATGGCAAATTCACCTTTGTCGATCAAAGGTAGAATTGAATTTCAATAATGGGGATGGTAGAGGGTTGGAGTTTCTTGGTGCATGGCTTAGTTAATCAGAATCAGAAATACTTGATGATTGAGGCATTTTAAATATTTCATTAACTAATCGGCCATCAACACTATTTTATTGTTGATCGGTGTCAAAGTGCAAACAAATCTTTTCAAATTGAGTACATGCAGTATTCTAGATAATACTACAGTTATTCACTTGTATGCTCTTTTAACACCTAACCTTTTACATTTCTTCCACAGAGCGACAACCATTCTTGGCTATCTTCCCCAAGAATTGCTTGGGACATCATGCTATGAATACTTCCATCAAGACGACTTACCGCATTTAGCTGACAGACATCGAAAAGGTAAAGACCATTCTTCAGTGACCTGATACCGTTTATCTTTCTTCTACTTGAAATCATGATGGTATTTTATGTCTGCAGGTACTGTGCCCTTAAGCATCCTCTCACTGTTTTCCTTCCACAGTGCTGCGGTGTAAAGAGAAAATAGAGACAAGCTGTTATAAGTTCAAAACAAAACATGGCTCTTTCGTCACTCTGCAAAGTCAGTGGTTTAGTTTTGTAAATCCCTGGACCAAAGATGTAGAATACATTGTGTCAACTAACACAGTCATATCGTGAGTATATGCTTCAGTCCCTTTGTGCATTACCTTTAATGTATTTGTACCTGAGATGGATATACAGCCTCGCCTGTTTTCTCATCACATGACAAGGCATGATCACAGTCAAACCAGTCGGTCGGGAAACAAGTCTGAACAGTCGAGCAATTCCAAGACTTCTGAAGGTCAGTTCAAATGGGGGAAAAAATCACTGATATCTCTGATGACCTGTTATACTTGAAAATGCAGATTGTATAGCTATAGCACGCTGTGAAGTACATGTTGTCTGCTCCTTTCACTCCTACCTTTTGTTTTCTCTTGGAAGATGGCAAGAAGTCCCTTCCAATTATACCAGGCATCGTCGCCATGCCTGGAAATATGATTTATGCTGGAAGCATAGGCACCCAGATTGCCAATGAGCTGCTGGATTTCAACAGGTGAGTCCTCTCTCAGCTCATGTCCTCTTTACTTTTTGTAACTTGGACAGAGATACGTAAATGTGATGGACAATTCCAAAGAGTGCAGGATTTTTTGTACGTATATGAATAGAATAATAATAATAATAATTAATGCTGCAGTGTTTTTACAGCTACAGTTGCTGTGCTTATCAGTCGTTATAGTTACTGTGTGCAGTGAAGATCTGTGTCTGGGTTGCTTTAGGATGAACTCATCACCTTCCAGTGGTAACGTCAGCCCGTTCAGTCTACCACAGGATAAGTGTCCACAAACTCACAATCAAATCAGCAACAATGTAAGTCTTTGTACGTGTATTTCTTTGATCATGCGTGCATCTGTCCCAGTCATTAATGTCTTACCTATTCACAAAACTGCATGACTGCATGCCTTTCAGACTAGCCCAGTCCAAAAATGGTTGAGTGTAATTTAGGGGGGGTGGGAACTTTCCCTCCTCAGTTTAGTTTAAAATACATGCTTACAGGTGTATGAAAATCCTCACGTTCAGTCAGACGACTTAAGTTGAAATGTCAAACATTTGGTATCAAACTCAGCAATAAAAACTTAAAACGTCTTCATTGGTGTGTATATAACTGTCCTTCCACTTAGCTGATAATTATGTCTGCCTTCTACCTTCATGGTTATCTGTAAAAAAAAAATTATCAAACTAAAACAAGCTCATGTTTTGCTGCCTCCGTTTATTAAAACATCTTGCAGTCAAGGAAAAACATCGGAACAACCATAATGTGACTCAATCACCCAATCACAGCTGGATGTACTGGGAAATTATGCTGAATTTCCTCCAAATGTTGAAAGGTGTAATTTAAACTGCTCAGATTTAACACCATCTGTGTTGCAATTTATAATTTGCTCCTCTGCTGGTTTCTAGGTGCCAAATGGAGAGGCAACAGACATGGAGATACCAGGAAAGTCCAGCTCAGAGGATGAGCCCCAGGGAGCAGCATTCTCAGGAGGAGAATCACTCATGGGTACGCTCTTTGATCCTGTTGTTAAGCTTATTTAGAAACTCTTATTATTCTCCCCTTTCATAACTCTGAAGTTTCTTTTTTTTCTGTCACCCCCATCTCACCTCAGAAGAAAACTCCCAGCTGGATTTGGACAGTGTGGTTGGACCAGGTCTTAGTGGTCTTAGCAATGATGAAGCAGCCATGGCAGTGATCATGAGCCTTCTGGAGACAGACACAAACCTGGGCGAGGCTGTAGACTTTGAAGAGATGCACTGGTCTTTATAGAATCTGCTCTTATAAGAATACTTGGACCATCATTTCTGTTAATGACTAGAACTGCTTGAATGCTTACTCTAAGACGCAGCATTTCTTTTTTTTTTTAAAGGACTTTTTTATTTATTAGTTACCTTTTTCCATATAAGCTGTGCAGTCTTTGTGTGGCTGCTCTAACTCGGAGCGGGATCGACGACAGTAAGGGACACCTGTTTGCCCTCTTCAGAAGGAGGATGTACCTCTAAAGCCTTAACAGCGGCCTGCCTCCCCTGAAACGCTGTTCCTCACTGCTTTTCCTCACATCTACTGTCATCCTCCATTTAACTGAAGAGGCCTCACAAGGATAAAGAACCCATGAACACAAATGACAGTGACATGATGCACATTGGCTCGGGATTCCTGCTTATAAATCTCTGCTTTGACATTTGATGGACGGGAGGGGCAACGCAAAAAAGAATTTGCACTGAATCAATTTTGTTTTGTTTTTTTTAATGGTCGTAATTTGATTAGGTACTGTATGTTTAATTAAAATGTGAGGAAGACCCCTTGATAACTTGGCCCAGCTTTTGATCCCTCAGGACCCAAGCCGAAGGTCTACCACGGCAAACCACACTTCCATAACCTCTACCTTTGAGAGTCACCTAACGATGTGCCGCTCAGAGAGATTCTCTTGTCAGTATCTGAACATTTTCACATGAAAACAGTCCAGTAACCTCCTCTCTTGTACACTGACTTGAACGTACTGTATATGTGCGGATTTGGTATGATTGCAAACACCATGTCTTCAGGCCGTATCTGTCTTAAAGGGATAGTTTGCATAGGAAGAATATTTTCAGTTATTATGTAAAGTTCTATAGACATTTAGCCCTAGGTTTTATTTGCCCTAGCTCTGAACATATAACATTTCTTTGTAGAAATTGTCCATCCAATTTGTTGGGAGAGCTGCCAGCTTTGGTGGTTGAGTCGATTCACGGGTTTATGAGCACTACAGTGCTACTTCATACCAAGTGAAACGGCACCTTAGAGGTGCTGAAATGGAGGTTTGGCAGCAACGGCTGAGCAACAAACCCATTTCCTTTGTGTGACATTTTATCAATATGTGTGTCTCTAAGTCTGATGGTAGAAGTGATAACTCAGGGAGTGATGGAAACAGAGCCGCCCCATTTAAACACAAAATGACACAGTTCTTAGTAACTGTAGCAGTATTTTTGTCCAGTTTAAGGTTTTACATACCTCCGTACAAGCTGTACATTGTCTTGTCATGTCCGTCATCTCTCGTAATGAGTCTGTGCTTGTTCACCTGTGCGTCTGTGTTCTTACACTTATTGTCAACTTTATAATCCTGCAGATAAGCCATAGCTGAAGCTGTTATTTTTTCATGTACTGTAATGCACTGACAGTGTTTCAAAAAACATGTTCATGTTTCATGTGCTTGTCAGAGGCACACGATGTTGCCATACATGCGTTTATTAAGGGATTATGCTATGCAGAGCTGTCATTCCATACATTCTAAACTTTAAGGTCTGTTGCTCTCTCTTCATGTTATTGTCACTCCCATATCATGCATGACTAAAAAAAAAACACTCAAGAGGGTATAATACATACTGCTGACTTGTAATATGACATTTGGTGAGATCTTGAATGAGTCACAGCTGTATGGATGCAGTTTATCTCGTATGGAGTTTTGTTTTGCTCGTGCTTACAATTGCACATCATGGATTTTACTAACAAAGCATTGATAGCCATTATGTGATGAGCTCTGTTTGTGATCCACCGCTAAGAATCATGTGGCAGCCACATGGTTTTATGGGTCAATATAAAATGTAAAGGATCTAAGTATGTCAGATTATGTCTTCGGCTGTTCCAATTGTTATTATAAACAATTGTACCATTTCTTAACATGTAGTAAATGCAAATTGTACAAATTCTGAAAGAGTTATGTAAGAATACGACAACATGCTGAAATTCAGATTTATTATCAGTTCACATGGCACATCGATTTTGGGCTCATTTGATATCCCATTGACTGTGTATAGTACATCTATCAAATCACTTTTTTTTAGTGTAAATTGCTGGAGTTTCATAGGGAAGGCAAAGTTGGTATATGTTAGCCATTAGTACCTAAACCAGTCAGTCAAAACAGCAGGGGCTGTATTGCTGCCCAAATATACAATATATTGTGTAGATTTTATATATATTGGTATCTCGGGCCACAATTTATAGTCATCTCATGTTGACTGTTAAGGATATACCAATAAGAACTCTTGTTTCGAGGATAGAAAAGGTTGCTGTGAATAATGAAGGATTACTGTCTTTTCTCTCTAATGCTTGAATTATGAGGAGCCAGTGGATGGAGTCGCTGAACTCACAAGGACCCTCCTGCCTGTGTCCGAAGTGCCTTTGGACATGTCTGCTCGGACACACGATAAACCTGTGCTGCCACCTCACTGCCCTGCGCCTCCGCAGACTGAAAGGAGGGCTGAAATGTATCATTGGATTAACTTGAGGCAATTTGTCATACCGTGCACATGATGAATCAAGCAGGGGCTTGTTTGCAGATGAAACAGGAGCTGCACACGTTGGTTTCAGCACTTAGTACCTAACCAAACAACCAGAGCTATGGAGTCGTGCCATAGACACAGGCTGGTCTTTTTAAAGGCAACAAGTCATTTTTGTAGTTGTTGTTGTTGTTGTTGTTGTTGTTGTTGTTTCCCGTTGTTCATCCATTGCCCTGTTGTAGCTGTGATTTCCCCAGAAAGCTAAGACATTGCTCTCACTTCAGCTTACTTTGTGGTGACTGGGTTATGCACCTTGCTGCGAGGTCACATAATTTGTATGATCTGTCTCCGTTTGAAATAAAACAGTAGATTGGGGGGTGGGGGGCGGGGGTTCACGCCCTGCTTTGTGTCAAGTTGCATGCCGCTTTTTGAAATGTGTTTCATCCCTCGACTTGGGAGGTTAAAGAAGCCGTATGCGACTTTCACTGCCACTAAATGTTGCGCTACAGCACCAGCATCTCAGACCAAAACAAATGGGTGCCACAGCCCACCATACTCCATTGAGAAAAACAATAATTTTACCTCGCTGATCATCTTAAAACACACTTCATTCAAACTGAATAAAATAAAATAAAGCTCACCAAAACCATATTTGCCATATCCGCTGTTCCAACAATCAATAAATATAAATAAATTATTAATTCACCAAATTAGATAAAGGAACCAGCCGCTATATTGTTATTCTCAAAGCAAATAGTTTGATAGCGAGAGAGAACATGTGGACCGGCGGCCACCAAAACAAAGTACAGCTTTGATAACAACACACTGAGGGAGTGTGATGTCATTCTCTGCTCAGGATCTTATATCTTTACACAGCAAACAGCTATTTGCTGCTATATTAACGTTCAAAATCTCTTTTACAGAACCTTTAAGACAGACTCATGTTGGTGCATGCTGACACAGCCAACTGTCTCCATGAATAAGGATCTTAACCTTTGGGATTATATTGGGCTGTTGGTAGCTTGTTACTGCCTCTATTGTACCACTTCCTGACACTTTATAAATTCGTTCTTGTGTGATTTTTGGACTCCAGAGAACAGTATTTGTCTTTTGCATTATTGCTGCTACTATCGACATGTTTGGGTTGTCTTCCCAGGTTGTCATGTTAATAAATATTAGTTACTAAACATTCAACAAGAACTTTGGGCATATTTTTAAATATCTATATTTGCAGCAAACGGAAAGACAGTAAAAACACTTTGGGAACAGCCACGCTGAATTCAAAACATTTCATCAAGCTCAGCGAGGCAGATTGAGCGGCATGCTTCTTGTATAATTACATTTACCTTCTCCTGAACCCCCTTACAACCGAGATTAGCTTTGAGTAATTTGTGAAATGTAATAAGGCAATGGTTAGTTCAATTAACAAAGCATGGCGTAAGCTGGGATTTGTTGTGTATATAAAGTCAGTGGGAGATACAGAACCATTGCTACTCCTTTACAGAATGGGCCAAGCTGCGACACTGCCTTGTAGGAGAGGGGAGTCTTACGTTACAGAGCTGTACGAATGGTTCAGGTAAGAGTTTCACATGGCTTTTAACATTTTCTACAGAAAAGCTGTTATGTCCACACTCTGTGTGCTTCTAGGCGCAACGGTTGACGGCCTTAACGTGTAGTGTAGGCCTATTCAGGTATAAGGAGCCTGTTAAAGGGGAGACAAGAGTGGAAACGTTAAAGGCCCCCATTAGAGCTGTGCAAAGTTACAACATGGATAGCTACTCAGCAGTGCATGCAGCTTAAACTGCAGATTTTTGGTGACGCAATGTTCAACCAATGTTATTTTCCAGACAAATCCACAAAGCATATCATTGCCCCATGTTGTTACATGTTTTCCTGTTTGATTCCTTTACTCCGTTTCTTTGCTGTGTGAGCAGTAGGATAAATGTGGCTCTAGTGTGTTTCTAGCTCTACTTCATTCACATAACTACTACTCACTGCTGATTAGATTGTCTTTGGCATGTTGTAGTAAAGTGGCTGAAAATCGTTTGGCTTAATTATTTTAGCAATCCCGTCACAGGGTGTAAAAAACCTTTTAAACACGTGTAATCTCCACAGGTTGGGGATGGGTTGACCTTAATTCTTAAAGGACACTTTTCTCTTGCTGCACATCATCCAGACTTCCCATATGTTCTCTGGTGTTTTCTAACAACTGAAAATGTCCTTTCTCTTCATTAAATTTGTGATAGAAAGTTTATTAATGAATGTCCAAGTGGGCTGATTACTCTTCATGAGTTTCAAAGGCATTTCTGCAATGGAACAGTGGGCAGTGAGTCAGCTGAGTATGCAGAACAGATATTCCGCACACTGGACAATAATGGGGTAAGCAAAGTACTCTGAATAACTTTATGTTGGGTATCTGGAGGGAATGCTTTTTCTGCGGCACAAACAGGACAATAATGATTGCTATACTAATAATGCATCATAAAGTTAAAACAACCCAAAAAAAGGAATACAAACAAAGGTGTTAGAGGTGCTTTTCTTCAGGACGGGGTGGTGGACTTCAGGGAGTACGTCATGGCCATCAGCATGCTTATTGAAGGTTCAGCTGTGGAGAAGCTGCGGTGGTCATTTAAGCTCTATGATAAAGACCGGGACGGAGCCATCACAAGGGAGGAAATGCTGGAGATCATGCAGGTGTGTGTGCTTTGCTGTGTCATATGCAAACTCTGTTTCAAAGCAAAAGGCAGGATGTACATTTCAAATTATGGCTCACTTATGAGATGAGACCACAGACACTGCATCTTTTAGTCCAACTGGTGTGTGTTTCCTTTTGTTCACAGGCTGTTTATCAGATGAGTGTAGCAGCTGCTTTAACCAAACCCAACCCACTTACAGCTGAAGAGTGTACCAACAGGATATTTGTGAGATTAGATAAAGACAAGAACGGTGAGGAAAGGATGTTCCCTTTCTGCTTGAAATGATGGTGTAATGTTATTTCACACTCTCATAGTGATAGGGCTCTGAGTGTGTCATTTTCCCCCTCAATAAACTGACCTCACAGGGTTAATGGCTATATTTCTGTAGAATACCAAGTCTATAAATGTAAGTTTGTCATTCAGTCGCAGAATTTAAGAGATGAAGCAACACATACCTAAGCTGAGGTAATGCATCTAAAACAACTAAAGCATCTGTAATATGCATTATTACATTAAAATAATGCTTAAACATTTAGCAGGGGTGTGTTCCAGTGTGATGTGGGCTTCAGAATGGGATATGTATTTGATAGGTATTTAGGTAACCTAAAACATGAAATACTAACTGATGTTCCTACATAGATTATAGTTATATATATATTAATTTACAGTACTTAACTAACATTAAAAACCACTACATTTTTGCTCACCAATACTATGACCCGCAGGCATAGAGGAGGGAACTGAACCAAATGATACTGACAGAGTCTGTCCTCTGATCTTTGTCTGTAATCACCATCTGTCCTTGTTATGTCTGTAGCCATCATCAGTCTGGAGGAATTCATAGAGGGAGCCCTGGATGATGATTGGATCAGGGAGATGCTGGAATGTGACCCGCGCAATGTGAAGGTGGAGAGGCCTCCGAGGAGGGACACCGCTTTGGGGGCCCATGGTTGACCTGAAGTGGGGGATTTTATCCTCTAGGAGCAGAGTAATAAACCAGTCAATATTTGGACAGAAATTTCCAGGAATCGCTGCAGCAACACAGCTTCCATTCATTGTGACAAATTATATCATATATATATATATATATATGATATAATTTGTCACTATGAATATATATATATATATATATATATATATATATATAATCTGTTGAGTAACTTCAAGGTAGACACTGGAGAGCGCTAGAAAATTTAAATATGGTTTTATTAAGTTTCTGCCTTGATAATTTCTTTCATATTGTTTTTCCTCTGCTGTTTGCATCAGTGCTAAGTTTTGTTCTTTTCTACATGTTTTCTTTGCTGCATCTGCTGGTTTTAACTAATATTTTATTTTATTCTTACTTATTTCATTAGTTTTAACTCATATGTCTTATTATTTTTGTTGGTCAACTTAATAATTCTTTTATTAGTTATTAGTCTTATTTTATTCTGAATGTTAATAATAGTAATAATAATAATAATAATTATTATTATTTTATTTAATTCCAAATTTCTAATGTTTTAATGTTTCTGTTTTAATTGTGTTTACTTATGTCTAATGTTTACTATCTAGTTTGTATGGCTGCAACTTCTGTGGTAGCTCACACTGTGCAGTGCTTCCACCTGGAATCAAATGTGCAATATAAATAAAGTTTTGTTTACCTGCATCATTTGATGTAGTTCTGATCATTCCTGTTTTTTTGTGTCTTATTGAGTCTCCCTGTAGAATTGATCATGGCTATCATGAGACAGTGACATTTTACTTGTCCTACTCATATTAAAAATCCATTCTGCACTTGCGGCCAGATTAACTTGTACCAAGAGACAGACCAAACATTACCATTTTCAGTAAACATTGTAGTGGAATTTGCAATCATGTGGCAAAACTGTGGCTCTCAGTTTCTCTCGACTGCCCTGCATACCCTTGGTATTCAATGCGTGTCTGCTATCCAGTTCTGGTCCTGAGCAGTAAATGCTTATTAAGTACCATATTAGTGTTGGAAAGTAACAAAGTAAATTTATTCAAGTACAGTATGTAACTACAGTCCTTAATTACTTTAACCTTTATTGGGTATTTCCATTTTATGTGACTTACTTTTATTCCATGTCATTTTAGATGGAAATATTGTACCTTTAACCGCATTACATTTATCTGACAGCTAACCAGATTAAAAATATGATGCAGTGTTCTTATAATAAACTATCAAATAGCATATAAAGTTGTTAAAATTAACCACCTTTATCTAAGATGATACTTGGATGTTGATGCATCAACAATAATTTAATATGTAACATAACAATCTGAAAATGCCCCTTCTGCATACTGAGTCCTTTTACTAATGCTTCTATACTTTTAATATACTTTGAATTCAGGACTTTAATTTGTATTAGACTGTTTTTTTCATTGTAGCATTGCTATTTTGTAAGGATGAAGGACGCTTCTTCTACCCCCGACACTTACAGACCACTTGATGTCGCCTGTGCTTCTTTGACACTGACAAACAGGCGCCTCCCAGACTTTGAGGAACATGATGTTTTCAAGTTTCAGCAAAAAAACGGGGTTGGAAGATCTTCTTGATTGACCTCTACACGTTAAGGCCGTCAACCGTTGCGGCTAGAAGCGACTGTTGATTATGGTTGTTTCTGGTCAGCTTTCACACAGATAAACAGACAAATAAAGATTCCTCGCGTTTTAAGTAATCTCAGAGTCCTGTCCATTGCTGACGTTACAGTGAACGGGGTTTATCCAGCAAGAAAGTCTAATCTCCCATCTTTCATGCTGCAGTGAACGCGCCAGGACTCCCATCATGTAAAAAGTTCCTGCTCCCAGGCCAATCCAGCCAATAGCAGGGCGGGATTTTCCAGCCGTGACGTCCCAAGTTTTCCAGCAATCTTGTCACTTCGAGATCATGGCGTAGCGATGTGGATGGACGGGGGCAGTACTGGTGGGCACGGAGAAGTTCAGAAACCAACAACTGATGAGCTTTTGTAAATAATAGCGTATACAAACGAACGGAAAGCCCGGCATCTCTTCGAGCAGAGTTTCGGTAAGTGAGTCCTTTTGATGTTTGTGGCTGTGATTTATTTTTTCCACGAACAGGTTTGGGAGTTGCTAACGCTTAACGGTCGTAACAAACACGGCCGTTGTGGCTCGCGTAAAATGAATATACACGTTTTGTAGACATTGTAACATTAACGGTCACTTTTTAGTTGTTTTCCCCCCACGGTGAAATTGTACTTACAGTTCCCAAATGACTCCTGGGACATTATGGGGGTAAGTTACCTTCAGGGGGTTTCGAGCATCCCCGCAAGTCAGTTAAATTTCACTTTTACTTCACTTGTTGCACATTAGTCCGTATAATCTCGCTTCATTAAACTATTGTTACGTCCCAGCCTAACGTTACAGTGGACGTAACGTCAAAATACCAGTCCTCACAGCAGTGGGGGATCATAGGACTAGTCAGTGTAACTTTAACATAAGTTTATGACTTGGCCAAAGCTCCAGACACTGTGGTGAGTTACTCCCAATGCCCGAGGCCACTTCTTTTTGCAAACACTAACGTTACACTTGATCTGGTTTGATGTTGCCATGAGGTGGTGCTGACTGGCGAGATTTAACGTTAACGTTACTTTGGTATTCAAGGTGAACTGACCAAGACTGATTGGATTTATCATGTTATGTCATATTTAAATGAAATTTTTTGATTTTTGTTGCAAGCTGCTTTGGCAACATTGTTTAAATGGAACATTCATGCCAGTAAAGTACATTTGAACTGAACTGAACAGTAAACTAAGCGAAGGTTGCCTTGAGTTTTTTGCCCTGGGCTTTCTTTTTTCAAGCTATGAAATTTGATCAGCAGCTGAGTATTGCCCTCCAGTCGACCTTTTTAAGACTGTTTGGGCTCCTGTCTAAAAACCAGATATGCCCTCAAGGTAATGACTCTGCTTCAGGACTCACAATACAGTATACACACCAGATTAACAGTTTTGAGCTTGCATTACTCCTACCTCTGCTGTGGGGAGAGAGTTATGAACTTCAGTTGTGTCAAACCTAAGTGTGGAGTTTGAGGCGTCTCTTTGTGATTTAAATACAGGGGTTTCCTTCAAAATGTTAATTATTGTTCAGGTTTTGGGGAAATATTTCACTTCTTTCAGTCTTTAGTTCAGCAAAAATGCAAGGAATGTATTTAGGAAAAATGCTATAAAAAAATGCTGAAGTTGGCCTGCCCTGTATTACTTCAACAAACAATTTGTTTCACTAATGTGGAATGGCACTGGGTAGTCTTGTACACATTGAAACAACTATTGTTGTGTGTAAACCTTTAAGCTGTTTTGGTTTACACAACCTAACCAGCTGCACCACGTGTGTACTATTCAGTGTTGCACTGCTTTTTTGCATGAAGTCAAGTAGAGGGACAAGCAGTGCAGCCGGGAGTAATATGAAAAGAATGTGTGCTTCTGTCCAACATAAATGAATTGCCGCTGTGATCTTTTGCATACATACAGGCAGGACCATTTTTTGAAGATTTTATCATGTGGAAGCTCTTTATTTAAAAAAAAAAAAATAATAAAACACCACCTCAATTTCCATCTTTTGTTCAGCTTGTTTACACTGCATCACCCATTGCACGGATGCCTTGTGGGTTTCTTATTTTTAGTTTGAGCCGGCCTAAAGATAAAGAAAAGGCCCCTTCAGCCTTGCAACCACATCCCGTTTCATATAGGCCTCGTTGTTTGGTGTTATAAAATTAGTGATGATGTATTCTGCCTGCTCACTCAGGTTGGAAATAGCTGCAGGTTATTCCAGAACAGCGCCCTGCAGACGGCTGGTGTCTGCCCTGACTTACCCCTTGTTACCCTTAAGCATTTTCTATGATTTTCTGAGTAAAGCGTTCACGGTCTGAGGTAAAACAGGAGGAGGTATGCAATCCAGAATGAAGCTTTTTCTCATGGAAACATTGTGTGAAGGTAAACACTGAGTCAAGGCCTGCTTGACTCAAAACATGGAAAGTGTCAGTATGTGGTGAGACTTGGATGTCCACAGAAATTGACACAGATCATTTATTTCTTTTTTTTTTACCTGGATATTAAAAAAGAGCGAGTAAAGCAAACTGCTACATGATTTATGCCTGGATTGTAAATTCCTCTCTTCCTGGGCATTTTTATTTTTTTACCACCACTGCAACTCTTCTCAATGCAAGCTGTTAAAGCCAGCTTGACTGCTGTAAACACTTTCTCCACTCAGAGACAAGTGGCCCTGAGGCTTCTTATTTTGTTTTCTATTTCCTGTGTGTGAGTTTACTGGGCACTCAGGACTGAGGAATTACAAGATTTTCAAATTTTTTTTTCATCCCAGCAGTACTTCAGCTGTACAATGAGGATGCCTTAAGGGGCATAGCTGAAGATTTGAAAAGCCATTATAAATAGTGGTCCACTCTCCCCCCTTGTATTCATTATTCTCTACATGTCTCCATGAATTATATGGCTGTTTTCAACAAAGGGAAAGATTGCTTTTCTAATTTTGGGGGGTTGTGTTTTGAGGCTCTTTGGGTCTGAAAAGAGTATGCAGGCAAGTGTTGTGTGCAAATTCCATGTGTACTGTTGCGTTGCGTTGCATTGCAGGGTTTGTTCTTCTATCTTTTGTCTTCTCATGCCTCTCAGTCAAAATACCCCCGCTACCATGAACAATAGCCCTCTCTGTGTGTCTTATGGTTGGTGTAAGGAGTGCTTATAGAAGGGCAGACAGTGAGACTTTGTTTTTCAGTGTGATGCTTGCTTGTTGGTATTTTTGAGATGTCTCCTTTGACAGAAATCTTGCACAGATGGAATACATACTTGAGAGCCAGTACAGGTATATCCTCTATGATTTAATTTAATTCAACAAAAAATTAAAACACACTAGCTTAATTAATTCGTGTACTGACAGAAAATGAACGTTTTTAGTAATCGATTTATCATTTTTCAAGCAAACATGCCAAACATCTACTGGCGTGAATTTTTGGGCTTTAGACTGTTGGTCGGAGAGAACAAGCAATGTGAAGATGTCCTCTTGGGCTCTTGGAATCATAATGGGTATTTTCACTATTTTCTGACATTTTATAGACAAACAATTAATGGATTAATCAAGAATATAATCCCTTGGTTGCAGCCCTAAAACACTCCCAACATAGGCAAACTAAGTCACCCTGTGAGCTTGCTAGACAACCCTCTTGTGTTTACATATGACTAACACACCATGGAGGCATCCCATGGAAGCACTCAGACAGGTTCATGTTTAGCAGCGATTGACACATGGACAGCAGGTTCCTGAGCAGCACGTCTGGTCTTGGTCGGATGTGTCTGAAGTGTGTTTGCTGAAAGCCATGTGTTAACCTTACCCATATTTGTCTTTCTGCTGGGAGAGAAAAGCTGACTCTGGGTTTTTAGCGGGGAGGATGCCCTGCAGGCCTTCATTCCAGTTTGAGTCATCATGATCTGAACTGTGTCTGTGTTATCTGCTGTTAAAGACTGGATGCCTGCTGTGCATTTGTTGCTGGAGTGTGGTGAGTTGGTTATGCTCTTTCTCATTCTTTTCTGATAGATCCGCCGCAGAATCTGCTGCAGGGCTGCAACT
Organism: Micropterus dolomieu; assembly: GCF_021292245.1. NCBI lineage: Eukaryota > Metazoa > Chordata > Actinopteri > Centrarchiformes > Centrarchidae > Micropterus > Micropterus dolomieu. The sequence goes on along the minus strand of NC_060171.1, from coordinate 20,825,665 downwards.
AACAATTATTTTCACCATCGATTATTCTGCCGATTATTGTCTCGATTAATCGATTAGTTGAGTCCAGAAAATGTGAAAAAAACCATCAATCGTTGTTTCCCAAAGCCCATTGTGACGTCTTCTTTGTCCACAACCCAAATATATTCAGTTTACTGTCATAGAGGAGTGAAGAAACCAGAAAATATTCACATTTGAGAAGGTGAAATCAGAGAATTTGGAGGTTTTCTTAAAAAAGGATTCAAAGAGATAAATCGATTATCAAAAAAGTTGACAACTAATCGATTAATTGATTTATTGTTGCAGCTCTAATCTACTGTTAAAATTGAACTAAGTGACGTCAGTCTGGATTTAGGCAAGTCTGTTGTTGCATCAGAGCTCGCTTCGATGTGTTTACAAATAAGGAGCAGTGATTTACTTGTTCTCCTTTTGCGTTTGTGTCTAATGTTGTGTGTCTGTCTGATAAGATGTCACTGATGTGGGACTGCTGACACTAGGTCATACACCATTGCTAGTTTTTCGGCGGGTATTTTTAGATTCCCCTGGAAACACTCCCATTTAAATGTCATCTTTTGAATTTTTAAAGTCATTTGAGAAAGTACGTCTTTCCTGAAGCAAACAGAACAGTGCAAATTGCCTTTTGGATAAAACTGTTCTGTTTTCTGCTCTGCCTTCTTTAAATGTCATGGCGTATGTCTGCTTGTCCGTTTGTACACGAGTTGGGACAAGTGGTCTCTGTCGGCAGCCTGAGAAGAGCATATATTTTACTGTTGGAAACCACTCAGCAGCTGTACTATGGAGGCGACTGGTGGAAACGCCGGTTCCACTCATCTCCTCTCAGCCTACTGTGTGTTGTGACGATTCTTGTGTTTTTAGTGCATGCTTATTTTACACATAATGGAAAATGTGACCACAGGAATCCTGAAATAACAGTGTTAGGTCTGTGGGTGGTTTCCACAAAGTTTGAAAATGGTGCTATGTCCCAGTGTCGGGCACTCCCAGGATGTCAGGGCAGCCGATTAAAGGAAGAGGTGTGTGTGTGTGTGTGTGTGTGTGTGTGTGTGTGTGTGTGTGATCAGATGAGCGTCTGTGCATCCATGTTTAAGCATCCATGAATATACGGCAGAGCCTTTTGACTAAACGTCCAATGATAAAGGGTCTGTTGTGCTGCTTGGGCAGATGTCCATGACTGGGACACTAAAATGTATCTTCACTCCTCTCTAAACAGAGTGTGCAGTGTGTTGTTAGCAGGACATTCATTGTGCTCATATATTAGTTAAATGGCCTGATTTGATATTCTCAAATGCATTATTCACCAGGCCATAATGCATCCCATCTCACAAATATGCCATTTTAACAGGCACTGTCCTTTTTTAGGCATAGAGGGTTGTTGAGGATGTAACTGCAGTCACTGCCTAATTTGTGGGTGGGAACCTTTTTGTAATCACATGCTTAAGAGCACTTTTTTGCCCAGAAATCTGAACACCACTGTAGCTAGTTTGCTGGGGTTTGTCCTCCTCTGTCTCAAGCAGATGATTTGTTACACCATAGACTAAACTGTGCGTCACGCTGCTGGGTTTGCAGTCACAATAATCATGGATAATTTCATTCTAAATTCTGGTCTGTTTCATGTCACTCCTTGTTTTCTTTTTATGTGTTACTGTTTGGCAAACAATGCAGGTACAGAGATTTTTAAGACACTCCTATAATTTTTTATTTAGTGAAATGCACTGCTTCGTGCAATTTTAATTATTGTACTTTGAAATGTGTTATAGTAGTGCAACATTTGTAATGTGACGCTTTTCACCAAGAGCCAAAATATATACCCTATGGTCAGTTTACAAAATGACTAAAATCTAGTGGGAAAACAAGTTTTAAATGTTGTTTTTTTGTTGTTGTTCCTCCTTCGAGGTTTATCATTGACTAAAGATGATGTCTGATGCCAGCGACATGTTGGCAGCTGCCCTGGAGCAGATGGACGGCATTATAGCAGGTAAAGTTCTCCTGGAGCATTAAACATCAACAAAATACTTTATTATGACTTAGAGTATTTAAGGAGTCATGTGTCTTGTTATGGTTTGTTGCAGAGCTGATATGATGTCTGGACCTCCATGTTTGTCAGAGAGAGTTTAGCATTTATGTTTGTTTTATGTGTCTGCTCATTTAGGCAGCCTGTGTGGCATATAGCCATTTTCACTAGTGTTGCTTAAGTTGTATAAATACCAACCTGTATCATGTATCAGTGGACCATTTGACACTATTCTCCCATTCTGTAGTGTTTGCAGAGGACTTTAGAAACTCTGGATGTGGCTCGGGAGGATCAGATGTCAAAACAGTGCCATTAGTGGTTGTTTCTAAATAATATGATTGGAATTGCTCACTTTAGTTAAGCCTCTGAGGAACTATATTATTAGTTATAGATAAAACATCAGTTTAAGCCTTGTCCCTTGTATGGCACAGTGAATTTTTACTATGTGTGCTCTAAACACTGTAAATCATTTTCTTCTGTACTATCAAGAGCAGCTCAGTAAGTAAAGCCTGTCAGAATAATTATAGTGACATTGAGATGGGGCATCTGTCTTTAATGTGTCCCTCACTCCTCTGTTGTGCTTCTCTCCCTCAGGCTCCAAGTCTCTGGACTACTCCAATGGGCTGTTTGACTGCCAGTCGCCCACCTCTCCTTTCATGGGCAGCCTTCGGGCGCTTCACCTTTTGGAAGACCTGAGGAGCGTCCTGGAGTTGATGGACACAGAGGAAAGGGAGAGTCTCCGCTGCCAGATCCCTGACTCCACAGCCGACAGTCTGGTCGAGTGGCTCCATGGTCACCTGGTAAGTGTCTGACATGCAGGAAAGAGGCAAACTTGCTGCATGAGACTCCGTGTAAAATAACATGGTGTTAAAGACACTGAACAGATTAGGTAATGCAAAGTAGCACAGGAATGGAGCTGTTATCATTACTTTAGAGCAAGAGTATGTTTTTCAATGTTAATCTTTCAGTGTAATGACTGGAAATGAAGATCATAAAATACTCCCTTCATAAGAATAGTGTGGCCTCAGGTAACTGGTTTATCTAGGGATGTATAATACAGTTAATTCATGTTGTTTTTTTACTGCATGATGGTGACTGCTTATGTGCTGATGACATTCAGGTTCTTTTAAAGGTTTCAGGTTACTTTGAGATTTTCTGTCCATTTCACCTTGGATATATTAGTGAAGGAAGGAACACTCCCAGTGTCTGGACCAGTTCCAGTTGTGTAACCATGGAAGAGGTTTTGTCTGTGATGACTGGGACAGCATGTGCTGCAAACAAGCTTTCACATATCTGCTTTGCTTTTGACTGTGCTCAATCCGTGTGCTGCATTAAAACTCTATGAATGCAGACAAGCGTTGGCAAACAGTGCCGTGTGCTAGGAGACGACCGACTTGTTTGCCAAGCGAAAACATGACTGTCCTCCTCTGCTGAGTTCTTTGGGAAGCCAAGATGAAATGCTGGTGTTGTCAATGTCAAACCCGGTGTGCTGCAAGAAACATGCTGACTTCTTGGGAACCAGAGTTTGGGAGAGTGATGGGCAGTAGGCCAGATAAATGGCAGAGCTGTTGTGTAATGCTGTAACTCACTCTGTGCACATACAGCTGTCTGAATGTGAGCCGCTTTCTCAGCCATGTAAGGTTTTGTTTGTGCAGGGTAAAGCAGCGTAGTCAGTCGCACTTTGATGTGAAACTGATCTGAGATTATTAAGCACAGAAATGTTTAAGGTTGTTAAGAGCCGCAGAATTCAGAAATGTACTTGCACTTTAAAAGGTCAAAGATCAGTTCCTCTTATGGGTCTTTGTCTAATACATATTTTCTTCTTTCCCTGCAGTCCAATGGGCACATCTCTCTGGCTGTGGGTGACCACTACCAGGAAAGGCTTTCACGACTAGAGAGTGATAAGGAGTCTCTGGTTCTTCAGGTACCCATCCAGCAGCGCTAAGAAAATGTCTCCAGATGAAGAAAAATTCTCTCAAATACAAAATTGCTATGTTCGACAGAAATAAAAACTCTTTTTAAATAAACAAGTGACTTCCTGGTGCCGTGCAGGTGAGTGTGCTGACAGACCAGGTGGAGGCTCAGGGAGAGAAGATTCGAGACCTAGACTTGTGTTTGGACGAGCACAGGGAGAAACTCAACACCACTGAGGAGATGCTGCAACAGGTGTGTGTGTGAGTGTGTGTGTGTGTGTTTCATATGTAATATAGATATATAAAGCTATTCATGGTTCACATGTGTGGAAGGGACACTGAAGTTCTTGTCCTTCTGTCAGTAAACATCTGTTGTCTGATAAATGCATATTTCTCAAATAACCTGCTGCCGCTGTGTCTGGTCCACACGTGTTGGGTATAGCAGGGGCTTCTCCTTATGCTTGTTGTCAGCTATAATGCTGGCCGATTTCCATGTCTACCTTTAACTGAATCTTCACATTTTTGTTAACAAATTATCATCATCAGATCCATCATACAACAAACAACAAGACTTGCTCATTGCGTTCTAGTGAGCTTTATACATGTTGGTTTCACCTTTAATATTTTACATATTTACAATGATGGCCACACTGCCTAGGTTGTTTGCTGCTAATAGTGACTGCAGTGTTTTTTTGTAACAGTCTCCGTTTATCATTGCAGGAGCTTCTGTGCAGAAATGCACTGGAGACCCAGAAGCTTGAACTGATGTCTGAAGTGTCCAACCTAAAGCTGAAGCTGAATTCCTTGGACAATGAGAGACTTGACTTTGACAGATTTAGGGACAGTGAGGTATGTGAGCTAATTCTCAGGACAGGAATTCTCTTTGTTTCTGCCTGTGCACACACACACACACACACACACACACACACACACACACACACACACTAAACAAACGCTCATTCATGTTGTCCGACACCTGTGTGAGAGAGGGATTTCTTATTTTATTGTCAGTCTCAAAAGCAGCTGTGTTTTGAGTAAGAAAAAAAAACAAGACAGATAAATGTTCTAGCACCTCAAGGAAATGTCAACAGTCACTAAACTATCACTGGGAAATGTGCCGGCTGTGTTTGTTGTGATTATAAATGAAAAACCTCGCAGTGCGGAGCAGATTACCTTTTTTGTTTTTGACCTTATTTTGAAGTTTTACTGCCCTCTGGTCAAAGGCTTTTACAAACATTAAGATGTCAGCCAGTTGTTTACCAGGCATGCGGAGATTTCTGCTCCTAGATGAACCATGCAGAAAACTTGGAAAGCTTTCAAACACATCATGTTATTGTTGTAGCAGCGCGGCAGTCTCTTCCACCCCACTGGAACAAAAAGCTGCTGTCTGTGTTCCGCCTCACAGCACATAAATGACTTCTCTTCTACATGCAGCTTCCTCTCGTTTCATCACTGCTGCAGCTTTGAAGCATCTACTCTCCAAGGAATACAGTTCCTTCAAATGTATCTAGAGTTGCTTTATAGAGTATATTTATACTGTACCACACCAGTTGAGTTAAATCTGATTTGAATGATATAAATGGTTAATGGAATATAAACCTTGGAGAATGTGAGTGCTTCCATGCTGAAAAAGTATTAAAGTATTACCAGTGTTGTAGGAGTTTGCTTGCTATTTTACTACCATTCTGTAATATGCACTTTCTGTTCTTTTAGGATTTGATTCTTGAAATTAATGAACTGCGGTACAGATTTACAGAGCTGGAGAGTGAAAAACTACAGTACGAAAAGAAACTTAAATCCACAAAGGTGAGTTGTCACGGGGGCACACTTCCACTGTTTATGAAAAACTGTTCATGACTTATTATTCTTTCTTGGCTGTTTGTGTATCTCTGGGAGCTGTCTTGTCCAGCTAAACACTTTTGCTGTCAAGACTGTAAAAACATGTTTGGTTCACTTTATTTCAGGTTAAAATGTCCTCCTGCTTCTGTAAACCTCTCCCAGTATGATTTATTCATTTTATTTATCCTGGTTCCAACATTCGGGCGGCTGTGAGTTGTAGTCATGACTCCGTCTGATCTGGAAGTTACCTTGTTCATTGGACATGAGCCCGTTGTTTCATATCTTATCTAGATTGAAGCTTTAGGAGGAATTGTGCCTTTGCAGTGTCTACCCATAGAGCGTAAAACTGCTCTTTGGACTCTGCTGATGAGCTGTGTCTTTTTAAAAAAAAATAATGTAAATGACTTGGTTTGAGTCTTTGGGTGTTCCGCCTTCTTGACCTCCTTTTTATCTCTCACTTATAGCACATCTATTTTCTCTCCCTTCCTTGGTTTGTCTCTCTACTGCTAGTCGCTAATGGCCAAGCTTTCTAGCCTGAAAATCAAAATGGGCCAGATGCAGTATGAGAAACAGAGGAAGGAGCACAAACTCCAGGCTATGAAGGTTGGCTTTTCTCAGGATGACTGCTTTGCTTGCTGTATGATTATGGTTTTTGACCTCTCCCTTTGGCTCCTCTTTGTTTTTATTTTTGATGGGAATAAAGTCATTAAATCGGGTTTGCAGCAGGTTTCCATGTTTGTTTTTGTTTTGTTTTTTTACCATTTTTGGCAAAATGATGTCACTTCTTGCAAACAATGAAATCACTTAATTTACTGAACTATGCAGTACAATAAAAAATGCGAAAGACAAGTGTAGTCAGAAATACCACTTCCTTAAGTCTGGACCAGTTTTTCAAACCACAGGTATGCTTTAATTTGGGGGTTTTGTCAGGAGTTGGCAGCGTTCTGTTTTTCTGTGTTTTTCTTTATCCCTCTTTACACTTTCCCACTGATTTCCTTTTTCTGCTCATCTTCATTAAAACCTCTTTTCAGTTTAATTTGTCTGCCTCCATGCTTGAATCCTATTCTGGTCACTAAAGCATGTTATTTGTTTGTATACTGGTCCTACATTTGTTATTACCCCAGTTCTCCCAGACATCAGTGCTTACCACCCAACGCACACTACCCTCCAGAGCAGGTGTGGCCTGCCTGTATGCCACGTCAGCATCTGTGAACCTTTGTGTTGTGGTTTGTTTGTAGTGTTGAGTTGGGGTGGGGGAGGAAGTGTTTGTGTGGGGGAGGAAGTGTTTGTGTGGGGGAAATATCCTCACTGCTGTCCTCTGTTGGACAGGAGGAGCTAGCCATGCTGAGGAGGCAGCTGGAGGGCAAAGACGGAGAGATGAGGAGGCTACAGGATGAGACTGACTTCAAAGCCATTGCCTCGAGCAGTGCAGATCCTACAGAAAGAGGTGGGGAAAGCCTGTCCAATCACAAGCCTTACTGAAGATGAGCATGCATGCCGTTTTAAACTCGTGTTCAACTTTGTTAAATGATTGAGTTGTAATATCTGTGTATAATTAGCAAAGCACAAGGCTTAGTTCAGCAAGAAGTCGGAATCTGCAACCAACCACTTTCTGTTTCATAATTCTCTGTCCTGTTTAGTCTCTCATCCAGACGAAACTCTTAGAAAGAGGCTGAAAGAAAAACGTAAGGGGGGTTTTTATGCTTGTGTTTATTATTGCACTTTATTACTGCACCCATCTCAACACCTGTTTGCATGAACGAGCATGAGCCACCTGAACTCTGCTTGTCCATTATAACCCATTGGAGTGCTAATACCTGACCACAGAGCACCACATCACCAATCTAGTAATCTTTTTAAGGACTTTCAACTGAACAAAACCAAGGTCCTGCAAAAGCTGTGTATCTGTGTTTTTACTGTCCAACCTGGAACAGCAGCAAGGAATGTCTGCTTTGTGTTTTCAGCAGGAATGAGGGAATGACTCGTGTTGTTTGTCATAACCATTCAGGCTGCTCACTCATGCTCTTGCCTCCCTCAATATCTCTCCTCAAACTCTAAACCTTCCCTTGCTCACACCAACCAGTGTGTGTGCCTCGCTAACCTGCAATGTTGTTGTCATTTTCAGTGTCGTATCTTTTATGTGAGTGATGTGATGTGAGTTCATATCGGACCAGACCATTAGCGGGCTTTCACTTATTTGAACAATTTCATTTTTCATGCAGTGCACAGACTCCCTCATCAACACATGTCAGATTAATTTTATATTTCGCACCTCTTGAAACAAGTTTAAAAGCAATGACTGTATGTGTGCGTGTGTTAGTTTCTTGTTAGAGATCGCATTGAAGTACCTTTTGTTTTGGATGACTTGGAGATAATAAACCTGTGGGGGAAGGCTTGAAGGATTGCTAATGTTGAGGGTTGACTGCTCGCAAAGCCTTGTGTGAGCTCTGAAAAGTGAAAATGTTCTTCAAAGTGAAATATGTGAAACACCTGTTCACACAAGGATTTGGTGTAATAATTTGCAGGACTCTTAAAAACAAAGAGTGTGGCTGCGATGTTACTGGAAGGACAGTAATGTTGCAGCCTGTATGGTCCGAATGGATGAAATCCTACAGTTGCACCCTGTGTGTTCTGGCCTAGTATCCATCCCCACGTGAGCACTGTAGTTCTTCATCTGTAATCATTTTCTTTCTTCGCCAGATGTGGAAGTGCAAAGAATGAAAAAGGCAGTTGAATCATTGATGGCAGCCAATGAGGAGAAGGTACATTTGACAAGTTGCGATTTCCTTTGTATCACACCAAGTGATTTAACTCTCCTCCTGAAGCATGGGCCTCACTGTGGGTTTTAATTGTCTTTCCTTCGCAGGATCGTAAGATTGATGAGCTGAAGCAGTCGCTGCTGCGGTATAAGAAAGTTCAGGACATGGTGATGTCAGTGCAAGGGAAGAAAGGTACTTCTGTCGGAGTAGATGAATCATTTTAATGTGATGTCAGTGACAAAGAAGCACAAAAGTAAGCCAGTCTTCGAGGTGGTTGCTGGCTTTATTTCAGTACGATATAAAAATCACCTTGCAGAAACTTGAAGCTAGAGATAATCCACCACATGGAGCAATAAGTCAGCGTGTTCCCCTCGACTCTATGTGGTATAATGCAGGGACCGCTTTGAAAACTGCCCTTATAAGTGTATTACTGAAACTTGCGTCTGGCCACCAAACCGCAACCCTTTTCTATAAATTATCCTGCTTGTTTTCTTATGGGTGTGTTTGTATAGCTCTTAACTTGCTGTTTGCTCAATGATTAGTTCTGTAGCATTAGTCTTGTGAGATCTGTGAAGTTAGTCTTCTTTGATAAACCTTTTTTTCTGTTGCTCAGAGCTTTAAGATGAGATGATCAATGCCAAATTAAATGACTGGTTCTTAAATGTTACAAGTCAAATTTTTAAACTGGATGTTATTCTTTGTCCACTACAGAGAAAACCAAAGATAATGAACACGTCGAGAGTCATAGTGATGGAGCTATCACATTCTTGTTAACCAACTCTGGGTCTACGGAGTCAGAAAAGCATGAAGTTACTGATGTTGAACAACTGAAAAGGACGAGCCCAGATGAGGTTTGTGTAGCGTACTGTGACGGGATGTCACAAATGAGCATCTTAAAATCAATCTAACCGTCTGCATGACAACCTTTTATTTAAACATAGCAAATGGGATGCAGTGTTACAAAAATGTAGAAAAAGATTTTTCCCTCAAGCAAATTTCACACTTATGAAATGAGTGTTGAAGGACTTAACATCCAATTAATTGAATAACATCTCCTGTCAGCTCTCTCCGCATGTGTGCAGATTTAGATTGCTTAGTTCTCATGACCCCAGGAGAATATGCAAGTTAATGTTTTGTGATGGCACATAGTTGGATTTTTAAGCTTTATCCATTTTTCTTCTTTTCTCATTCTGATCTGTGCTTAGTTGGAGATCCTCAATGGACTGAGTGAAGAGCCTTCACCCACACCTAGCCCTTCAGACCCAGAACAAGTGTCAGAGTCTGCACCAACAGATTTAATAAGGTGAAACATTTCTCTTTCACATGCGTCGATTTAAGTCAAGGGCAATGTAGAGTTTGGCTCATGTAGGATTTTGTTTTCTTTTTTGTGTGCCATTACTCAAGTGCATCAATGAATATCAATAAATAAAATGCTGCAGGTTTAGCAGACTGATTTGCTCTCTGTATAATTTTTAGTTTCTAAATAATCTAGATTTTTGAATCAGACCTAGTATGAGATCTTAAATACTAAAAAACATACAGGTATGGAAATTACAGGTTGTAAATATTGTAATATTTATTTTAAGATAATGTTGTCACTAAGTATTTTGTCCATGTATCATTTACACTCACTACTGTGTATAGAGTGCTGCCCAGAGCAGCTACACACTAGTATACTCTGTTTGCATAAGCAGGCCGACACCTGTTTTGCTCATTTACTGCAGCCATGTAGAGTGTGAGGAAGTGTCTCAGTAGCCTCCTTAAGTTGCACATGAGAAGAATGTGTGTAACAGTAGTTCATATCCTGTAGCCCCACACGGCTGCTTCTTATGACCCTGTGAGATGAGCTGTCACTATCTCCACGACACTGCTATGAGTGACGAATTAATTCTTATGGTTTGTCATTTTAGCAGCCAAGACACCACAACGACTGGCAGCCAGGACCAGCTGGATAAAAGCAATAATGAAAAGGTAACATTATTGATTATGGGGAAGGGGTCCTGTTTTCTTTGCCAAAAGCATGAATGCTTTCTCTCTTTTTCTCTTTGCCTCATAGTGTTTGTCTTATAAGTCTGTAAAATGCACCACAGCATCCCTAGTGTTTGTAGCCTTTAGAATACACTACATGTTGTGCGCAGTCTGCATCTTTTAACTTTGTTTATTTACAGTAAAATGTACAATATTTCCATTCTAATCTCAAATAAACTTAAAGTTCAGCATATTATATTTGACCAGTATGTATAAACACAAGTACCTTGTAGGAGTAATGTGTTTTGTTCTCTCAGAATACAAGCGAAGAGATCAGTAAGATCAGTGAAAAGCCGCCCAAAGGTCCCTCTGCTACCTTGCCTGCCACCACGGAGGACGACAGCTTTGGCTCGAGGAAGGCTCGTTCATCTTTTGGAAAGGGCTTCTTTAAAATCCGTGGGGGCAAGAAGACAGCCAGTATCCCTAACCTTGGTAAGAGCAGACCACCTGATTTGGCAGCTGGATAAGGACGAGGACAAGTTTACAGGGTGACTCAGTCTGTATACGACGCTATTTTGACACTAAGCTAGCTGTGTGCAAGTGACACCCATGGAATATACTATATGGACCAAGACCATAATTTGCAGCCTACACAAACTGTGGTCCCCATTTAATTATGGAAGTCTGTTTCTGTGCCGTTGGATGTCCTTCGTTCTGTGTATGTGCTTTCTGTTTGTGCGTCGTACACTGTGTTTGTTCCACCTCTCCAAATCCTGTTGGTATTTCAATCATAATTTCTGCCCTTTGTCTTGTTCTTTTTCTATTGGATCCCTGTCGTGTGTTGTGTGCGATTTGTAACACATGAAGACCGCAGCCGGAGTGCAAGTGCGCCTATGCTAGGTACAGTATAGACCACAGGTCACTGTAGGGTTGCAGTAGTTCTCCGAAGAAAACAAAAGAAACTACTGAATATATCCTACATCATTCTACACCTATGCCTATTCTAAACTCATCCATTCACATCACGCCCATGTGCTTAAACAACCACACCCCGCAGAGCTGCTGTACGTCCAACATGCAGTGTGCTGTGTATGTTGATTTGCCTGTGTGCCTGCATGTATTTGTTTACACTCTTTTGTTCCCTTCCCCAAACACAAATCTGTGTCGAGATCCAGATTATCAGCTAAAATAATTTATTTGGATCTCGCCACTAAAAATCTAAAAACAAAACAACTAATGTACTTCCTTTTTATTCTAATAAATAAATAACTATTTTATTCCAGTCTTAGTCAGACATCAGCTGTGTCTAATGCATGCATACTAGAGTGGGTATTGCTTTTAATCCCCATCCCCATGACCTCTCACTCTGTGTATGTTTAATGGACGTCCTGTCTGAGTGTTTCCTTGGGTCTCTCGACTGACCCTGTGTAGCAGCTCTGTCTCCACCGATTTGTGCTAGTCTCCCACACCGGTGCTCATGATGCTGATGATTTTCTGTGGGCATTTGTTTGTGCAGCTGAGACAGAGCGACAGGGCACTGACCATCTGGATCTGGCCGGGCTGCCGCAGAGTTCTTCCAACAGTGACAGCACCCACACACTCCCTACGACCCCAGAGGGCAAGAAAAAATCCAAAGGAATTAAGAAACTCTTCGGGAAGTGAGTAGAAAATTACACGAGAATCTTTAGCTCTTTATTTTAAGAATAGTTAAATAAGTAAGTCTTTGATTAATTAATAACAAAACTTAATTTGAATGAAATTTGTGTAATGGATATAAATGTTTACAGTATGTCAGATTCAGCTAGAAAGACAAGTATTTTATTACTATGGACATATATTGTATGATTGTAAGGATGTTTTTTAATATATGGACTTGAATGTTGTATTTTAAGGCTAAAAAGGAGTCAGTCTACCACATTTAACCTGGATGACAACCTACCAGAGGGTGAGTTCAAGAGGGGCGGCGTGCGAGCCACAGCTGGACCCAGACTGGGTTGGTCTCGTGACCTCCAAAGAGGCAACAAGTAAGTCTGTGCATTCAGCCTGAATAATGAGACTCAGAATGTGGTTTCCTTGTTTTGAATCTCTGGTGTACAATGAAATTCAGAGAGCAGCCTTTGTTGGGATAACAGACATCAAAAGTGCTACTACTACAATACAATACTATATACGTACTATACAATTTAACTGTGTATGTTTGTTTACTGCCACCTGTTTGTTCCTTTTTTATTGAAAGTTTTTCATTTTCTATTCTCTTTTTCTAAGTGATGTTGATGCTCCCTTTGCACGCTGGTCAAAAGATCAGGTGTGTGACTGGCTGCAGGATCAGGGTCTCGGTCTTTACGTGAACATGGCTCGCGGGTGGATCTTCTCTGGTCAGACACTGCTACAAGCCTCACAACATGACCTGGAGAGGGTGAGATGAAGCAGAAGAATTTAATAAGCCGAGCAAATCTGGCAGACCAGCAAAGTATTCTTGTTGTTGAACTTGACTATGTGGTTCCTCCAAGAATGTTCTGTGTTATACGTACTTGACTTCTTGTGGATATTTAGGAGCTGGGCATCAAACACCCACTGCACAGAAAGAAGCTGCAGCTGGCTCTGCAGGCCCTCGGCTCAGAGGAGGAGGACAGTAAGGGAAAGCTGGACTACAATTGGGTGACGAGTGAGTACCAGCCGCCGGTCCAAAACATGAACCAAATTATCAGTTTTCTGCTGGTCTTCTGATGATGATTCTTCTTCTTGACCATTTTTACTTTGAATTAAACTTGACTGTCAACTTGACGTCCTTCTTCTGAAACTTTCTTCTTTCCGTTTCCTCTCAGGATGGCTGGATGACATCGGTCTGCCTCAGTATAAGACCCAGTTTGATGAGGGGAGAGTGGATGGTCGCATGCTGCACTACATGACAGTGGTGAGTTTTGACGAGACACATGCGCTTCCTCCTCAGATCCTGTGGATAAGTAGATCTGGTCTCTCCAGTGCCATTTTGCATTAGGATTATTGCATGGAGAGTCTGATGAGCTCCACTGGAGATGGCCTGGTCTGACCCTCCATATTTGGGACAGTGAAATCACACCACAGCATCTGCCTCTGTTCAGACTGATTTCTTTACAGAGGCTTTTTAGCCAGGGAATGTTCATTTTTACTGCTAAAGTCTGTAATGTTATTTTTATAATTTATACATTGCCATAGCTTCAACTTTGCATTCATTGTTTGAATTTTACAGAAAGTCACTGATGTCTAACTTTGTCCCTCAGGATGACCTGCTTTCTCTGAAAGTGGGGAGTGTCCTGCATCACCTCAGTATCAAGAGAGCTATCCAGGTGCTCCGGCTCAACAACTACGAGCCCAACTGCTTGCGTCGTAGGCCATCTGACGAGGTGCAGTCACTTTAACAGTTGCCTGAGAAATTATTTGACAGGGCTTAGCAGCCAGTTCTACTGTTTGACATACTCTTTTTATAATGCACAGCTGTGTATGTAAACTCTTAAATTCATATTCTCTTTTTGTTCTTTGTGCCCATAGAACAATATTTCTCCAGCAGAGATTTCCCAGTGGACCAACCATAGGGTGATGGAGTGGCTGCGGTCTGTGGACCTCGCCGAATATGCTCCGAACCTGAGAGGCAGCGGTGTGCACGGAGGCCTGATGGTGAGACAGTCCACCGGAACCAGAGAGTCTCTCCTGAATGTGTCCACTCCTAATACATCTGCTCTTTCTCTAGGTTCTGGAGCCTCGGTTCAACGTGGAGACCATGGCTTTGCTGCTGAACATCCCCCCAAACAAGACCCTGCTGCGCCGCCACCTCGCCACACATTTCAACCTGCTAATCGGCTCAGAGGCCCAGCAGCTCAAACAGGAGTGTCTTGAAAACCCAGACTACACTCTGCTCACCGCTACCACTAAGGTCAAGGTAACGCATGATCACTTGAGGATAGACCGTACATGCTTCTAAAGAGTGCTGTTAGTACTTCTCTTACAGTGGTTACACAGGTTCCCAGGGTGTTTTAAATATATAAAAAAAAATAATAATATTGGGCATTTTTGCTTTTTATTTGAGAGAGAGAGAGAGAGAGAGAGAGAGACCCCTGCTGCAAAGACTAAGCCTTGCACATGGGGCGGGCACTCCACCGACTGAGCCACCTGCCCTCCATGAGTTAAAAATGTTTGACATGAAAATATACATTCGTATAAACAGGCAATTCAATTAAAATGAAAAAAGACTACATCAAGAATTGACAGGCTAGTGCAACTATGCAGAGTCACTCTAAACCTTACTAAACCATTTTTGATTAGCAGACCCTTAAATGTTTATTTATATGCCGCTGCCATTATGTAGTCACAAAAACTTGCTATTAAGTTATTGAAAAGATTAAGATTATTCAGTTAAAAATATAACATGGGAACCCTGAGGGATGTGTGCGTTTCTGTTTGTATATCTAAATGTAGCTATATAAAAATAACATATTCTGTAATTCTTTTTCTTCTCTCTCCTCGTTCCTGCCAGCCAAGGAAACTGTCATTTGGCAACTTTGGCAGTCTGAGGAAGAAAAAGCAGGATGACAGTGAGGAGTATGTGTGTCCGATGGATGTGGAGATGCCAAAGGGCCGAAGCTTTCAGAAAGGCTTCGAGCTCCAAATATATGAGGACGACCTTGACAGGCTAGAACAGGTGAGCTTGTTCTTCAAAGGGTCTATTGAATTATGATTTGATACCACTTAAAACATTAACGTAAGTGTATATATCTAATTGCATGTACAGTAGATCTGAAATGTACTTTTGTCAGAGGCATTTATATGCATCCTATGGAAAATGTCACTATTTCACGGTTTTACGTTGTCATCAGTGTTGCTTGGAAGGTGACTTTTTTTCAGTAGATATTTACTCAGAAAAGGTATCTGGTCAGCTTAGGTTTCTATATTCTGTTGTGGCTCTCAAATTATTGAGTTTGAAAGCTGCTTCTTGTTTCACAGATGGAGGACTCTGAGGGAACTGTGAGGCAGATCGGAGCTTTCTCTGAGGGTATTCAAAACCTGACGGTAAGAATCTAATAGTTCACCAGGACACACCGGTACTTTTGCTGCTTTTGGTTTTAAAGTTGTTCTGTGCTGTGCCTTATACCAGAGCATGCTGAAAGACGATGAATTCTTCAAAGAGACTTCAAATTCACCGAACCTCAGCGTAACAGATGAGGACTCTACTGCATGAGAACTGTCACCACCATGAGACCTGGTCTTACTGTGAATGAAACTCTGTGCCAACCCTCCCCACTCGCACACAGACTTGTCTCAACAAACCCTAAGAATGCTCCCACATTTAGTGTTACGTTAAGAGATGATCCAAAAGTATTACAGTGTCTTTCTTTTATCAGTTTTTTAAAGGACGTTGTTGAGAACGCCTACAGTCCGGTAGCCGCCATTACTCCTGACCGTCGTCTCCTTTAATGTGGTCTGATGACCGAGGGAACATTTAGGGCAACACCACTGCTCACCTGCTAGCTGATTTCTGAAGATATTTTGTACTGGCATCTTTAGCATCAAATGTCATCCAGCAGGGGGGGAAAGACATCTACAAAATGCCGATATAGATTTTAATATAATTCTTTTAAATTGCCTTCTGACTGTAGAAACATTTTAAAAAAGAGAGATGGACTTCCTTCATAAGTGATAATGCCGAGAAGCGTTTCCTATTTTTTTTATAAGTTCGTATAAAGTAATAACTCAGAAACGGCTGCTATGTTTTCTACAGAACTAAACCTCGCTAATTTAATGGAAATATTTTATCATACGCTGAACATTTTACAGGTCTTCACTCAACAGTAATAGTCAACATGCATTTGCACCAATACATATCATAGAGTACAAAGCATAAGGAATATCATTGCATGGTATTGAAATTCAACACATTAATATAAGAGCTTGTTGTCTATTTTATTTTTTATTATAAATAGATTTTTAATGGAACCCTTTTGGCTATTTTCGGAAGAGTGTGGTGACATGTTCAGAAAAGTTTTTTTTTTTCAAAATAATGTTGTAATGCAAACCTCGACCATACCTGAGAAGAAAGACTGTGTTGTTGTTTTTTATGTTTATCCATTTATAAGATCAATAAAGTTATTTAAATCCGTTTGGATGTTCCTCAAATGGACACAACCATCAGGTCTTTAACACACTGAGGACCGAAGAGATGATAAGAAAGTTTTTGATTTTGCTGTTGAATGATGAGAACAAAAGTATAAAGTAAAAACACGGCCATTTAAACAGTCTGTATAATGGTGACTCTTTTACTACAGAGATAAGCGGTAAATTTAAGGCTTTATATCAGCTGCACTCTTCTGTATATTATAGCTCAACCTGCAAGACACGTAAGAGGCAAGGGAGGACAGAAAAATGAAGCGGCACATGCATCCAACTCAAACTCAACATTTCAAAGAAACTGAGACAATATTAAACAAATGAGGGCATAACAGTAAAAAAATGGAAAGTTACTGATACCCACAATGAAATATTCTGTAAAAGGACATTATCACAGTGAATGGGAGCCAGGCCTACATTAACAGTTTAGGTGTGAATAATAGAATAAACCTAAGGCCCTGTGCTCCAAACTAAGTAACTTTGAGAGGAAATCTTGCTTTTAGTTTGACTGTTAGATATATTTGAGGATACCAAAAGGTTTTTTTCTTTAAAGTTTAACTGAAGCAGAAATATGAAAATAGTTTGTGCATTGTTTAACATTTTGCAGAGTGCTCTTAACAAAATGTGCATCTGTATTTTAAACTAATGACAAGGGTAAAACATAAGGTAAATCATGTTAAACACTTTTGCACTGTTTAATTGTGCCAAAAGTCATTGTAGAGGTTTCAGTTCAAAGATCAGCAGTTAAAAAGTAAATACCATGCATTCAGTTACACAAGCTAAAGTATTGAAGTATTTGCAGTAGGTCAAATGTAGCCTATTTCTTTCTTTCACTGCTATTACTGCAATAGGTCCTAAAATATACCAACATACTGTATGTTGCTCGTACAATGTGAAAGCCAACTTTGACACTGGTATTATTAACACTACAACTTCAAGCCCATGAGCACACAGTCAGAACTAATAAGAATAAAGATCACTGTAATATTATTTTGAACTACTTGTGAAAACTATTTGAAATTACACCTGAAATGATTTTTTGGAATCAGCTCAAAGTCAAAAAATGTTGATGACCAGACCTGAATTATCCATTATAAAATAATATTGTCAAAGAGACCTTATATAGTCAAATCCTTGTATATCATTGGTCAGGGGGATACAAGCGTTTGTCTCATAACAGTAGAATTGATGAAAATATAACCTGACTAAGAGTTATTCATGTTATTTTTTCTAATAATTTTCTAATCCCAGTGACTGACAAAGCCACACATGCACAATACCACTGTTGACTGTCAATTAATGGAAAGGTTTGTCAACTGTGAAATGCACCATATCACAAATGACAATTTCTCTCTCTTCACTCTTCTAGCAGTCCTTTTGCACCTCTCTGCTGCTCACCCTGTGTAGGTGCACTATGACATAAAACACATTTTTAGTTTTGTATCAACAAAAAAAAGTTAATTGTGAGCATTTACATCATTAATATAATGGATTTAATACTATTTCAACTGCTCGTATCACTTAGGCCTACAGCCTATATCGCCAAGAAGAAAAAAAGGCCCATGGAAAAGTTATTTGTAGGCCTATTTTCTCAGCATGCTTGTTTGTTCAATAATTTAAGCAGATAAAGACGATGCGTATACTTTTGATTTCCCTGTTCAAACTTGGTCACAACACAGATTAACAGTTAGAATTTTGGGGGTTCTACTAATCCAAAGGGCAAAATACACGGAAAACTACCTTGTGTTTAAAATATGTGGGCTACAAATCTCATCACATCTCTCTCCTTGGTAACACCAGATAACCAGCCAGGTGTGTCCCTTCACATATGACAGAGTACGCAGTCCGTTTTGTGCCGCTCTGCAGATCAGACCACACATCTCTCCTCATCAGGAACAAGATTGAGAATATTGTGCAGCAGAAGATTCCCCGCCGAAATCTGCGCTCAGAGCCGGTGCTCGTGCTCTATATTTGCAAACCACGCTTTCTATGTGATATCTGTGTAAACGCAATCAGAGGTTATTCACTTTCAGGCATTAGAAGTTGTAATGGCTGTTTCACCATCATTACATCTACACTTTAAGAACAACATTTGGCGAAAGTGCGTCAAATCAGTGAGACGAAGCGCCCTCTGGTGGCTATGCAATAAAGACATGTGCACGTCAGATCGAGTTTGTCCAGAAATGCCCATGCGCGGCCTGCAAGTTATGCAACTGCTGGTGGATAGTGGACCTACAGTGGAACAGACGTGAGCGCTCCACTGTGGTCCGAGCTGAAGGAGTGGAAGCGTGCAAAAAGTATCATGGCTGGAAGGTATGTGGTTTTATTTTTGGCCAAACACTAATCTGAAAAAATAATTGCGTCCCTGTGGACAAGCTCAGTTTGGCCAGTTTGTAACACTGTCTTTTATGACTTGAATCCTTTAACCTGGTTTTCTTTATGTTAGACAGCAGGCTAGATCAGTCTTTGTTCCCCTTTTCTCCCCACTGTTTGAGCTATTGATAGAAAATGTGTCATATGTGTGATGTACAGGTTCTGTGGAGTCCTTGCCGTTCTTGCAGTGTTTCTTAGTGGACTGAATGCATCAAGGTACAGCAGCAAAGAAGAACAGTTCTCATGAGTTACTGTGTTTTCCAGTCTGTCAGTTTTCTGTATCTCTCCTGTCTGACTTTGTTTATTGTGTAACAGGCCAGAAGTAAACCAGGAACTATCCAATATTTTCAATGAGCTGTGGAGGTTGGATGTGAATCGCATGACACCTGGGCTAGACTACACAATCTCTGTTCAGGTATGGAGCGTGCTCTTATTCAGACAACACTTATCTTTTCTCTTTTTCTTTTTTTTACAAAAATACATTATGCGTTTGAAATGTCCAGGGTAGAGCCAGCTATGTAAACCAGGGCAGCCATGTTGTCCAGGATCACGCCGCACAACCTCTGTTCTCCAACGTTAATGAGAACAAACTGATGAACACAACCACCATCCCACGTAAGTATCTTTCAATCAGACAGACATTTCAGACATATGTCTTTGTTAGCCTAAAAATGTGCTATTTTGGTTTAATAAAAAAAGAACAAAAATACTTTGTGTGCCTGCAGGATTCACAAAACTGCTGGACAACTATGAGCGGTCCACAGGTGTGACCGAACAAGTCACAGCAGAGGAGCTGACAGAGACTGATCTCTTCCTGGATGCCGTTTTAGAGACAGAAGTCATGAAGGTACATTTGACATGTTACAACAAGTTGAACTTAATGAGCCATAAACACTACAGCAGTTTCTATTGCACAAAACCTCACTTCTCACACCTGTTTGTTTTTAGTCTGGATGTCTCAGGTTTCTCAGAGTAAGAAGATAATGTCTATATAACATATATTATAAATTGTTTTGTTCCCCCGCCGAGGGTTTCTGGTTCGTTGATTTCCAACCTTTTGTGGTTTTGAGACAGCAGCTGAACTCCAGAGGGAGTTTAGTCTTTTCCTGCCTCCCTGCGGCACTGAACACATTACACATGACCTTAGCAAGACAGAAAACACATCTGAAACATCTGTGCGCAGCTGTGGAATGCTGCGCTGGCCTCGGCTGGTCTCCCCAAAGAGCATCAGTGGAAAAATGTGGACATGCAGTACTTATTCTGTTTGGAAGAAAGGCATGCTTTTAGACGAACCTGATCTAGAGGACAGTTACACATTTTAGTATTTGGTTCCTTCTGTTAGTCCAGACTGTTAAAAGATAAAGGGGCTTGTCACCACAACTATTTAGCTACACTATATAATATAGAGCATACCTTCTTCATTATTTTATTTATCTAATAATCAGATTCACATACACACAATAATTCACAGTACAGTGTGCAGTGAAATACTTAAATTGCCATCTCTACTGTCTGTGCATAGTGCAGGTATAATCAAAGAGAGAAAAAATATAGACAAAGTGTTAAAAAAAAACATAAAAACAATAAAAGTAGGAACATTTCGAAGGGGGAATTTAAGAAAAAGAAAATAAAGACAATCAACATACAGTAAAGATAAAACTTTTAGAGGTAAAGTGAGAATCCTAATGTGAAGTAGCTCAGGGAATTATTGAAGTGCTGCACATAAAAGAGCGGTATTGTCACTAAATATTGTTTCAGTATACTGTGCAGTATTTCCACAATGGGTGTCAGTAAATGTGTGTTTCTGATTCAAGTAATAGCTTATTGAACAAATACTAAAGGTTACTACATTCTTAAAACATGTTTCCGATACTTGTATGACAAAGAAAACTCCCGCACACTGTCTAACTTGTCTAATCTTGTATGAGGTCACTGGTTTGTCTACACCAATCACCTACTTACTAAAAACAATATCATAAAGACAACATAATACACACTACATATTTTAACATTTATGGTGATGATTTTTTCCCCTTTTTCTAGAATTTTTTTATACATTTCATTGTTCATTGTAACATCTACATTATTGAAGTATGATATTGTTGTCTTTTGGACCCATTTTTTGGACCATATGTTTTGTGTTTTATGATTTTTTCCTCTATCTATTGTTGTGTTTATTTTGCTCTAAGCTATTTGTCTATTGTTATATATATATATATAAGGTACCAGTAAGATTTGAGAGCATGTCTGTTCAAGAGTGCACTTTATGATATTGTTTTGATGTACATTCAGTACACAGAAATCTACACTCATCCCATGGAAATATGAATGTTTTGTAATGCTTTCCTTATTTTATGTGATTGGTGTAGACAAACAAGTGACCTCCTACAAAAGATGGCTTCTCACTATGTAACACCATTTACCTGATGAAGGTCTAGCACCAAAACGTTGTGTCATTATATATTTTTTGCAAGTTAGACTGTGCAGGAGTTTTTCGTTGCTACTTTTGACTCACCTGTCCCCCTCCGACGCACCTGTATCTCATTACAGAGGTGCAAAGTAACTTACTGTTCCGAACTTTTATGATAGTAAAATGCCTCTTATTTGATTAAAATATTCTTTAAAATTCTGAAAACACAAATGTTTTCCACTGTTATTACAAGATGTCAAGTTAAAAAAGTTTATTATAAAGTTATAAAGAATTATATTTTCCAAACACATCTGAATATGAGTTGTGTTTTTGTCCGTGCAGGCCTATTTTTGTATTGCGGTGGTGCAACAGAGATAAGCTGTCTTCGAACCATTTTGTTCATCTGATCTTTTCTATGTTGTGAGAAAGTCTTGCACCAGAGTCGGGTTTCATAAATGTGATTTCTCCACAGCGGGCTCACAAGTACCTGGTGAGCAAAGGACAGTCGAGCTCCAACCTGAGGCAGTTTAAGAATCAACTGCGCTTGATCTGGTTTAATCTCTACCACAGACAGAGAAACACAGGGTGAGATGCCGAAACGTGAACATGTCATTAAATCAGAGTGTGTTCAGAAAGCAACCAAGGGATTTACTACAACTGTGTGAAAGGTTGGCCTATAAACTTGTTTTGAAGTAATGTTTTATTTTTGTGTGGTATTTCCAAACTGAAACATTCACCAGCCTGGACTCCTCTGGATTCGAACATGTCTTTGTTGGAGAGACAAAATCTGGAACAGAAATCATTGGTTTTCACAACTGGATCCAGTTCTACCTGCAAGAAAAAAGCAACCACTTGGACTACAAAGGATACAAGGCCAGGCAACAAGACTTTGTAAGTGTAACAGTTCATCAGACAAAGGAGATGCATTTATTTCTGTAACAACATCAACTGTTGTCTTTAATATCCACCCACAACTGTATCTGATTCCACAGCCTGATCAGGACGACCACGTTCTGAACCTCCAGTTCAGCTGGCACGGCGTGGTGAAGCCCGTCGGCAGCGCCTTCATCGGGACCAGCCCTGAGTTCGAGATGGCGCTCTTCACCATCGTCTTCCTCATGAACACGGAGAGAAGCACCACAGTGCTGGTCAACATTGACCAGTGTCAGATGGAGCTGGTGGTCATCCGGCACGGGCGCTCCCTCGGGACGGCGTACCCCAAACTGCTCAGCAGCAACAACAGACATGTTAGGCAGCACTCACACTGATGTGGAGGATCTTCAGATGCTAAGTGATACTCACATCCTTATAATGTTCATGCCCACGAATCAGAGGCACAAATGTACTGTGGTATAGTATAGTGCACCACATAGATTTTTTTTTTTTTAATTACACGTCTGTAATTTTAATCAGTACCATTGAAAAGTCGATTGATTTGTCATTAAAAGCTAAATAAAAGTAAATGGAGCTTTTTAAAGTCAAATATTTCATGTGTTTATGTCAGGGACTTTCATTTAACCTTTTTAATACATTGAAATCACTTATTTGCTGTGATGTAATGAATAAAGTTGTGCAAATGTGGAAAAAATGCTCAAATCTTTTACTTCAGTAAAAGTGGCATTAACATATTGATGAAGTGTTACATTACGTTGTACAGAATTGGCCCTAAAATGTTCTCAGGGGTCCAAAAAGTGTTAACTAGGAGGAATTATTCTTTTAAGAGTGTTATTTTATTGGCATGTTAACATGGGAGCAGTATTTTAATGCTGCAGTTGGTCTCTTTTTACAAATACTAAAAAAACAAAACAATTTCTTTGTTAGAATGTAGTTCTAGTGAAAGCTGTTGACAGCTAGGTCTGTGGGTTATTCAGAGCTGAGATGGTTTTAAGTCTTTTGAGGAAAGTCCCAGTCACAAGTCTTTGTGAGAAAATCACAAGGCAGGTCTCTCTGAATGTAGAGACAGGTCTCTACAACTGAACATTGTACTTAAAGCTGTTTTAATAGTGTTATTTTAACACAATGACGTAATAAATCAATATATCAGGTGTTAGGCCATGCAAGACCCACCTGTCCCTATCCTATTTGTTTGATGTTCAGGGATTTTATCCGGAAAAAACTGGTTATATTTAATAGTTATAAGTTATTTTAATTTTAATTCTATTTTAATATAGGTTTAATGTATGTTTAATGTATGTATGTTTCGTATGCTACTGGATACTTGAATTTCCCTCGGGATAAATAAAGTATATATATATATATATATATATATATCTATATCTATCTACCTATCTATCTTAATTGTTTTGATCAAAATATTTGCTACGTCCGTACGTTGACTGATATATGTATATATTTCACAGACACTTGCTGGATAACCACACTAACACACCCGGATCTATATTGCTGCAGAATAATAAACTTACACGTGTTATCACTAACAGTGGACACTTTCTTTAGTTCCGCCCGCCCGCACGGACCCATTACAGTGGGACTCACCAGAGGGACGCATGTTGGATCGACTTCCGACGCCGTATATCAACACTGACAGCATGACCGGAGTTTTATGTATTTACTGTTGAACAGTAGAAATAACCATGGAGGTGCTTGGAGGAGAGTTTTGTGACATGAGTCCTCAGGAGCTGGCGGCTCCTGTCAACACTGTAGCGGTGAGTTTAGAGGAAACAAAGACCGAGAGCTTCACACCACGAGTGCAGAGAAGCTAACGTGTGGCTAGCAGCAGCACAGAGAAACACAACAGCTTACACAGTGTGCTGGGGGGTACATCAAGCTGTGTCTCTGTCTGTTGTGTTGAAAAGAGTCACATTTACTTACATTTTGTCAGGCTGCAGCTTGAAGACAGTTGTTTAACTCTTTGTCTTAAATTAACAACAGTTGCAGGATAAAAGTGCCAATGAAATTGCTCTCACTGCTCTGTTTTTCTTTCTGACAGGACAAATGGAAACTGTTACCAGCCTTCCTGAAGGTAACAGAACACACCTTCATGCACTTGCTGCACATTTTACTGAATTTAATCCTTTAGTCTCTAAATCCTCTATCACGGTATATGTCATTTATATTGAGATCCTAATGTAAATACGTTTTCTAAAAAATCTACTGAAATGTAAATTTTTCTAAATGCTTAACAAATCTAGAAATGTCATCCTGTTAATGCACAAATTAAACTATACCAAGTCTGATGTTAGTTAACATTATGCAAGCAAGTGTGGATACTGATTTTGTGTTTGGATTTATGTTGATCATCTTTAGTAACAATTGCAATTTCTTTATTTCTGTTTTATTATCTGGTCACAGAAAGGCAATTATTTTATGTTACTTTACTAATCAGACTAATTGTTGTTTCAGCATCACCCCTCCCCCCCTCTTTTATTGTGCATAACTTATAGTTTCCCTGTCATTTTGTGACCTGCTGTTCAATCCGTTTTCCAGGTGAAAGGACTGGTGAAGCAGCACATCGACTCCTTCAACTATTTCATAAATGTGGAGGTGAAACACAAATGCAACATGAGTGTGCGTGTGCTACAGCTGTATCAGCTGTGTCTTTATGTGAAGTTGAATGTCTTGTTTTCCAGATAAAGAAAATAATGAAAGCAAATGAGAAGATCACAAGTGATGCTGATCCAATGTGGTACCTCAAGTAGGTCTCATGAACGCAGATGAACCACAGACATACATGTAGCAGCTTCTAGATTCAGTTTTGAGTTCAAAATATTTGCTTTCTAGATACCTCAATATCTACATTGGCATGCCGGATGTTGAAGAAAGCTTCAACGTAACCAGACCAGTGTCCCCTCATGAGGTGAGCTTAGATATCAAAGAAATACATGATTTGAAATGTAAAATTTTGTCTCGCTGTAGTTTGCCTACAGTTTTTATAATTGAGGAAGCAAATATTTGCTGGTTCCAGCTTCTCAAATGTGTGAATTTGCATTTTTTTTCTGTTTTGTATTGTTGATTAAATATTTTTGGTTTTAGACCAAAGCAACGTGAAGGTGTCTCTTTGTGTTCTAGAAACTTACAGTTTTGACATTTCTTGGATTAAATGATTAATTGATATATAAACTTGATAAATCGATCATTTAAATAAATCATTAGTTGGAGCCCTAACAGGGATATTTATATTATCACTCTGACTAAATATCTTAACCTATGATGATATCAAATGTCAGATCATTTCACTTTGCTGCAGAGATGCAGTTCATCATTCGTGTTTGTTTCTACAGTGTCGTCTCAGAGACATGACCTACTCAGCGCCTATCACGGTGGACATAGAGTACACTCGTGGCAGTCAGAGAATCATCCGCAACGCACTGCCCATCGGAAGGTATCGTACTTCGTACTTTGTCCTTTTGTGTCCCTCACATCCTGCCTAGGTGACCTCTCACCTTCATATTCAAAACATTATTAACAAAGATTTCATCATCTTTTACTCACCTTTACTACCAATAAGTGCTGCTCTCGATCAATAATAATAATTAGTATAATATATACATATATATAGTAGTCTTTATTTATTTCATTTTGCTTTTTTCAGGATGCCAATCATGCTGCGGAGCTCAAACTGTGTTCTCACAGGAAAGACGCCCATGGAGTTTGCTAAACTCAATGAATGTCCTCTGGATCCAGGTAGGCAAAGGATCACACAGAACAAGAGCAGTAATACAGTCTCATTATAATCAATTCATTATCCTAATAGTGCTGTATGCGCACCATGTTGTATTTCTTCACAGGAGGTTATTTTATTGTAAAAGGTCAGGAGAAAGTCATTCTGATCCAAGAGCAGCTGTCCAAGAATCGGATCATTGTGGAGCAGGACAGGAAGGGTGCAGTTGGAGCCTCAGTTACCAGGTACTGTAACACCACAGTTAAACTGAATGGTATTCAGGGTATAATAAGCAACAACTACATGTAAATCTTACTGAAATTTAATAGCTAATTAGCATTAGCTATTAAACAAAAAATTCAGTAGATCCAACAAAAAATTCAGCAGAAAAGTTCTGTTCAACCACAGCTACCAGTTTTTCTATAAATATATATATATTTTTTTATTGTGAAGGTGACCGCTGGTGAAACACGCAAAACCTGCATAAAAAAGTAAATCAGTTTTAATCCATGTCAAAGGAGCTCTTGAACTGTGGCCATACATTCTTACATTTTGCATAATTTGCATTTCTAATCTACATCCAAAAAGTTTGTACATATTGACAGAACTCAAACTTACTCCGACAGAGAACATTTTTTACAGTCGAAGAAGTAGATGGTGTGCGTTGTGTGTAGATTTGCCTTCAAGAAATAAAGAGTTCTGAATACGATTTCTTGATTTTACAAATTATGTCGTGTCCTATTTGAATAGTGTTAAATAGATTAAAGTGCAGTTTTCCGAAAAAGATTTTCTCAAGTGCTTTAGGTGTTATATATTTATAATATATTGGACATAACGCTGGTATACAGGGGGATCTGCCTGTAGATCAGTTGACAAATGTGAAACCATGTGGCAGGAATGTGTATCATACACCCTAATACAAAAAACAAAAGAGGGACCCACTCATAAAATAAACTGCTCCACACACTGCTAAAGGTCAGAAAGACCTGAAAATGCCTCTTGTTGCTGTTGCAAGGAAGATATATTTAAATGTTAACTTTTCTCAATAGTTTCTAGTTCTCATAGTTTTGTGAAACTGTTCACTTTTTTGTCGCACCTTTTGTTTCTTGATGTACTCAGATTTGTTTTTTAATCTTGTCTTCAAATTCAGCTCCACTCATGAGAAGAAAAGTAGAACTAATATGATTGTCAAACAAGGCAGATTCTACCTGAGACACAACACGCTGTCAGAGGACGCCCCAATTGCCATCATATTCAAGGTAAAAGAGTAGTGGAGGATGGGCGTTGACACAGCTAAGTGATACTATGTGTTCAGTAGGGGGTGCTGCAAGACAGCTAGATGGTTTTGGATGAAGTTGTTTTGTTGGTGTTGTTTCCCCCTGAGGCTGAAGAAAAAGCTGTTTCCAAAGTAACTTGATCTGATTAAATAACCTTTTGTCTTTCACACTGTTTCACTACCGCCCCCTGAATTGTCTGTAACAGATGATTTCATGCAACATAACTAATACATTGTATTTAGTGAGAGGTTTTGTTTTAGATTAGCGTGCAGTTAGAGGTCAGTATTTTCATTCATTCTTCATCAGATTCATTTTCATGTGTCGGCCTTTGCTCCCAATGAAAATGTCAGTTAGGCACCTGGCATCATTGACTTCTTTCCCCTCTGAGGACAAATCTCTCCAAACATGTCAACTTGTGAGCGTGGAGTGTTTGTAACTCAAGTTATTATCCGCAGGACACAGTTTGCGTGCTGGCTCTGTTTGCTGTGCACTTGTATATCCTGGGTGACTTCTTCCCCGTCTCCCTCAGTGTTTGGCAGCGGCTGCAGAAACAGATCCAGCGTGGGGCAGACGGATCAGTTCCCACAGCTTCACATTTCCATAAGCAAATGTCAGGCATCCTTATGACTCCCAGTTCACCTCTCCCTCCGTGTATATATACACACTTGTCCTCCTTATGTCTCTGCCTCACCTCCTGTTTCAGTTACAAGTTTCAAAATGTAAATTCACCTTGCCTATAAGGTCTTAATGTGGTTGCATTAAATATCTAAATTGTTCTTTACTTTATTTTAGTTATGCTTCATACACACCTTTTCTCAATTGCATCTTGCCGTCAGTTTGCATCACATAGTCTGTGCTTGTCATTGTCACAGGGTATGGGCGTAGAGAGTGACCAGGAGATCGTGCAGATGATCGGTACGGAGGAGCACGTCATGGCCAGCTTTGCCCCGAGCCTCGAGGAATGTCAGAAGGCCCAGATCTTCACACAGACTCAGGTACCTCGGTGGTCCATGTGGTCCAATAAAAGTAAAGGAATACTCAGCTCATTTTACACACAAAAGTCAGTTAACTAGTCTCAGGAAATCCTACTTGGCCTGGAGGGAGCTTTAATTCTCTCCTTTTTTTTTTTTTTATCTGGATTTACCAAGATGATGTAAATAATGTTGTCATTGGAACAAAACGTACATGCCTAGATTGTTAATGGTTTTTTAAATTATGCACACCAAAAACATATAATCATAGTAAATGATAATAAAAAAAATAAGAAGACAAAAACAGACAATAAATTTATTTAAAGTACAAAAGTTTTAAGTGCATGATTTAAAAAAAGTTTAGGGCTTTCTGACATTTAGTTCACGACTCTTTTTTTCACACACCACATTAAACAAACAAGGATGAACGGAAAATAACCCAGATGTTTTCAAGGCTCTGTGGTACAAAATGTGGGAGTGCAGTTCGAAGGGTGTAGGCCTTTTCCAGGCAGGGATGGTCTTGTAAATAAATGCAATTTGTTGCATCATGGGATATGTAGGATCCAACATTTTTGATTTTGATCATACAGGTACTAAACGTCAGGATATCTTTGCCTCTGCCTCATCGATTTTGACTATTTTCTTTAGGAGTTAATATTGATACCGCTCTCATGTCTGTACGGCAAATAGAAAGCTACAGCCAGCACCTGGTTAGTGTAGCTTATTACTAAGACGGGGCGATGGGGGAAACGGTTGGCGTTGGCTCTGTCTAACGGTTAGGAAGTCCATCAGCCCCCCTAAAGCTCACTAAAACAACTCACCGCTGGTTGCCTGGTAAACTCACAATGACGACAATACTCAGAAAGTCACATAAACTCGGTATAAAACCACAACTTCTTGTTCTCAGTCCTTGGTTTTTAGCGATGTTTGTATGCAGATTTTGTTACCTTTGGACAGAACCAGGCTCGCTGTTTCCCTTGTTTCCAGTCTTTGTGCTAAGCTAAGCTAACTGCCTTCATATTTAGGGTACAGAAGTGACAGTGGTCGTCTTATCATCTAATTCTGCCAGAAAGTGAATTAGCATATTTCTTAAAATAGCTAATTCGCTATTTAAGTTTTTGTGTAAAACAAAAGCTTAAAGACTTTATTGTTAGTTTTTAAATTTCAGCGTGTTAATAATAACTGATTTAATCAACACAAATTTTTAGAATGATAACATCAAAACACATTATAGTATGATTCAGCTGGAAGTCGGTAAACAACGATATTGAATTATCAGCAACCCCTAATAAGCCCATTAACTTTGTCTGAGGAGCAGGATGTTTGTGAGACACAAACAAGTGACTCCTGCCTGTTGACAGAAGGTATTTTCTTTGTCTCTCTGTGATCAGATGACTAAGGTTTTGTCTTACTAGCCCATTAAGTAATGCTTTTGGTGGGTTGTTCAGGAGCCTGCATTTTATTTCTTTGTCATCTACAGATGAATGCAATTGGCCAATTTGTTTTTCATAAAGATTATGTTGTTAGAGGAATCACTGATGCATTGAGGCCATATTTGCTTCATAGCAACCAGTCGGCGCAGCTCTCATGCTCGTCTGTCTGCCGGCCTCCATGATGTCTTTTCATGGTATTCATTGGGTCATTGTATCGTGCACAATGACGCCTAAATCTATATAATTAAAGGCAGATAAGGCTTAAGAAACATTGTTATCAGATTATCAGATAAGTAATCTGTCTAAACCAAATTTGACTGCCTTGTTTTTTTGTAGTTACATATACTTAGGTGTATGTATGTATGTATGTATGTGTATGTATGTATGTATGTATGTATGTATGTATATTTATATATGCATCATGGCGGACAGTGTGGGTGGTCTTACAAAAAGTCTTCAGCCTCATTAACCTTTGACCTTCTATAGTTCTGTAGAGCGCTCCAGAGGCACACTGACTCAGGTGTGTGTGCTCGCGCGTGTGTGCATTATGCTCTTTTGTGATTTACTTGACCTCCCACAATCTCTCATGCATTTTCTGTGCTCCTCTTCTCGAAAAGTCCACACACATTAATCATTTTACAATAACATTAACTTCAAACACACACTTACACCACATGCCTTTTAAATGCAGCAGCTGAGGAGGAGCAGAGGGGTCTCAGTTGGTCCTCCCTCCTCTCCTTCTCCTCATTATCTGTCACTTTTCTACTGTCTGGAGTCAAAAAATCCAAAATATTTTTGTACAGAAGGTTTGCATCAAATGCCTTGTCAGAATCATAGAAAAATGAATCATCTCATTTTTACACTATATTTTACTAACTTTAATAACTGCAGTGTTGTTTATTTTGCAAGATGGCTGATTACCCCAAACCCCTTCCCTCCCCTAGTGGTTCCATTTTAATTTATTAAATAATTATGTTTTATTGACTTGTTTTTGTTGATGTTTGATTGGTTGGGAGTGCAGGTGGGTGGGTGGGTAGAGAGGGTAAAATGTTGAATGTGTTTTGTAAAAGAATGTTTTGTAATCCCCAAACTAAGATAGAAACTATTATTGTTTTTGTATTGGGTTTCGAAACTCCGGTATGACATTGGCGCCAATACTCTGCTCTCCTTGTTGTCTGCTCTCTCTGCTGCATCTGCTGCACTGTGTTTCAGGCTCTGAGGTACCTCGGGAATAAAGTGCGGAGACAGCGCATGTGGGGAGGCCCTAAGAAGACCAAGATGGAGGAGGCCAGAGAGCTTTTGGCGTCTCTTATCCTCACACATGTGCCGGTACGTTAACAGACAGATGGGAATCATTGATTATACTCCTCCAAATAATATTCCACATAAAAAATAATAATTTTGTGTTTTGTCTGTAGGTCAAAGAGTTTAACTTTCGGGCTAAGTGTATTTACCTGGCTGTGATGGTGCGGAGGGTGATCCTGGCTCAGGGGGACAACAAGGTGGACGACAGAGATTACTATGGCAACAAACGTCTTGAGCTGGCTGGACAGGTAAGCCTCTATGCACCTGTCCTCCATGTGGTCCCATTGACTGCTTGTATAATGCCATGTTTAATCTGCCATTCAGTCTTCTTATATTTCGCAGTATGTGACAAACATGCAGGTCCATTAGATTCTGTTTTTGTTACTTTGTCAGCTGATCAACAGGTATTTATAAATGAGCCAGACTTCAGTTCT
>NC_060171.1:20786831-20794098 GCF_021292245.1 Micropterus dolomieu | reverse complement strand
TGTATGTATGTATGTATGTATGTATGTATATTTATATATGCATCATGGCGGACAGTGTGGGTGGTCTTACAAAAAGTCTTCAGCCTCATTAACCTTTGACCTTCTATAGTTCTGTAGAGCGCTCCAGAGGCACACTGACTCAGGTGTGTGTGCTCGCGGTTATGAATCATCTCATTTTTACACTATATTTTACTAACTTTAATAACTGCAGTGTTGTTTATTTTGCAAGATGGCTGATTACCCCAAACCCCTTCCCTCCCCTAGTGGTTCCATTTTAATTTATTAAATAATTATGTTTTATTGACTTGTTTTTGTTGATGTTTGATTGGTTGGGAGTGCAGGTGGGTGGGTGGGTAGAGAGGGTAAAATGTTGAATGTGTTTTGTAAAAGAATGTTTTGTAATCCCCAAACTAAGATAGAAACTATTATTGTTTTTGTATTGGGTTTCGAAACTCCGGTATGACATTGGCGCCAATACTCTGCTCTCCTTGTTGTCTGCTCTCTCTGCTGCATCTGCTGCACTGTGTTTCAGGCTCTGAGGTACCTCGGGAATAAAGTGCGGAGACAGCGCATGTGGGGAGGCCCTAAGAAGACCAAGATGGAGGAGGCCAGAGAGCTTTTGGCGTCTCTTATCCTCACACATGTGCCGGTACGTTAACAGACAGATGGGAATCATTGATTATACTCCTCCAAATAATATTCCACATAAAAAATAATAATTTTGTGTTTTGTCTGTAGGTCAAAGAGTTTAACTTTCGGGCTAAGTGTATTTACCTGGCTGTGATGGTGCGGAGGGTGATCCTGGCTCAGGGGGACAACAAGGTGGACGACAGAGATTACTATGGCAACAAACGTCTTGAGCTGGCTGGACAGGTAAGCCTCTATGCACCTGTCCTCCATGTGGTCCCATTGACTGCTTGTATAATGCCATGTTTAATCTGCCATTCAGTCTTCTTATATTTCGCAGTATGTG
Organism: Micropterus dolomieu; assembly: GCF_021292245.1. Taxonomy (NCBI): domain Eukaryota; kingdom Metazoa; phylum Chordata; class Actinopteri; order Centrarchiformes; family Centrarchidae; genus Micropterus; species Micropterus dolomieu. Next base: position 20,793,125 of record NC_060171.1, on the reverse strand, counting down.
ACAAACATGCAGGTCCATTAGATTCTGTTTTTGTTACTTTGTCAGCTGATCAACAGGTATTTATAAATGAGCCAGACTTCAGTTCTGACATTAAAAGGCACCCTGTTGACCTGGGTGTTTATTCATTTCATTAATTTCTGTCCACTGAAATGTGTTTACTTCCTTTTCTTTACTCATAGAGCCACAAGAAAACAAAACAGGCTTGATGCTTATTAATAATGCATGCATAGAAAAGTACCAATAATGCTCACATGCTTTAGTGAGAATGGATCACAGCACTGGAGCAGAGGACAGCGGCTGCTCCAGGCCTGATCTCTCACCTGCATCTTTGTTCCTGCCTCCTTCTTTTAATAAGATGCTCATTATTTTCCGTCAGCTTTGTTTTGCCCTGTTTTGTTTTCACCCCCCCACCCCCGTGTATTTCAGCCTGGCTTTGTCAGGAGAGATATGCGGTGGCACCAAAATCCAGAGGCTGTGGAAGCACGGGGATTTTTCAGCACCGTGACAATAGAATTGCTGCCTTGACTGGAGCGATTGAGCTAATCCGCAGGCCCGGCTCTGATAATGTAATTACTGCTGTCTTAAGGCCTTTAATTTCCCCCCCAACCTGCTCTGTATAAGGAGCAGGAGATGGGAGGAGGGAGGGGCACAGAGCCCTATTTCAATAGGGGGCTTACACACTAACAACGCCAGCAATCTCCTCACTCTCCAATTATGGTTCCCTGACATTCAACTAATTGGCCTGGCTGTGCAACGGAAGCTTAATTTCTTTATTAATTTTGAGCAGCGCTGCCTGTTTGTTTTGATGTATGCTAATGCTCAGGGTGTGTGGGGGCTGTGAGAGGTTGCCTCCTGTAGGCCCGGTGGAGGAGGACAGGGACCTGGGACGCAGGCCAGGTCAGGCTTATCACTGAGCCGACACACCTGGTTATTAAATCTGACTGTTAACGCGCCTTGCCGCTGATTGGAGGCAGGAACAGATATAGGGTGCCAGACTCTGCGAAGATACACTGACGACTCTGTCGCTGAAATGACTCTTCTTACAGCTAGTTTGGAGACTTGACAAGTGAATACTACAAAAAACATTCTTACTGATGATGGTCTCTCTCTGTACCCTTTCTAGCTTCTGTCTCTGCTGTTTGAAGATCTGTTTAAGAAGTTCAATTCTGAATTGAAGAAAATCGCTGACCAGATCATCCCCAAGCAGAGAGCTGCTCAGTTTGATGTGGTGAAGCACATGCGGCAAGATCAGATCACCAACGGCATGGTCAATGCCATATCAACGGTGAGTGCGTGCAAGTCGGAGACCATAAATTTAAAGAAATAATTAAATAGAAAGTATACACCTCTCCCCCAGAGGAACCTGGTACAAATCCTTACGCCAACAATCATCTGACCTTCAGAAGAATCTCCCTGCCAGCTGTTTCCTTTAGCTCTGTCTCTCTGGACAGTGTTGGGAGGTAAACAAGTAAATAGAAATGTTTACAACAGACATTTACTTTTACAAACTTGGACATAAACCTTCATTTTTTTTAAATAAAACTTTTTACTTATTTTTCTTAATTAATGTATAATGTAATTAAAGACTCTAAACTCAAGGTTAACTTACTTATATATTCCAGCTGAAGAAGGCTGTGGGAATAGCTCGGTAAGTGTACCCTGATTGTAGTTTTAGAATTAAATTACTCATAGTCTAATTTACCTATTAACCATCACTTTTTTTCCATTTGATTGGAGATTTACTTAAAATCACTCTCATGAGCTACTTTTGATAAAGAATAAAGTTATAACTAATCAAACTTTAGTAGCAGGAGGAAGTAAAGTACCAGGTTAGTTTGAATGGTTACCTAGTTACCCCAACACAATCTGTAGAGGAAGTAAAGCAAAAAAAAGTAATTGTAAAATTGAGGAATCGGCACTATTGCTGCTATTATTATTATTATTTATCATGTCTTCTACCACTGTTTGATGGTTAGATTTGTTTTATTTGGACATTGATGTACAATGTTTTTTTCAGTACACAATGCAGACAATAGTAAGTGATCTGTATTGAAACAGACCTCAGAAGATGTCTGTGAAGATTCTCAGTCTTCCAGGTCATAGTTATCCAAAGAAGGTTAAAGTCGAGGGCAACTGGACACTCATACACGCATTTTTAAAAGTCAGTAGAAATTTATTTATGCATAACCATCCAATCCAAAAGCTTTGAAAGCACCGGCATACTTTTCTTAAGACATTTCTTGTCAGGTTAAAAGCTGTCTCACAAGACTCAAGCAACTGACATTTTTTACACCTTCTTAACCACACACACTCCCACTCTCGTACTGTGACCAAATGCTAACGTAGGTGGCAGAGCTTTGCAATATAAACATCTAAAAAGTGAAGCGCAACCTTGTTCTTTTTGGGACCGTGAGCTGCACTTTAGCGGAGGTGCTAAAGTTAATGTGTATGTGGATTTGTGGTGAGATATCTGCTTGATCACAAGTGTTTTCAGTTTGTTTTATTTCCTTGTCGGTCATCCTAACATGCAGTCCAAAACGGTGTTGGTCTACCAGCGGAGCTATAACGTAATGTTCAGCAGAGTAAAGGGTAGGTAGACTTCTAAAAATTATCATGAAATGATGTCCGAGAACATAGTGATGTGGGATAGATTTTAAATGTGCAGAAAGGTTTGGAACATGAGCAGAAAACCTGCTGAGACACAGGAGCTATTGAAGTCCACGAGTTAAAACTGAATTAAAATTAATTAATTTATCATTGAGGTGAAAAGGTGCCACCTGCACATTTAAAGAGGTTACGTCCCCAAGCAAAAGACTCAAAAGATGAGGAAAGACTAAATCATGCCTGCATGTGTGCTGACTCAGCAGGGATGATATTACATGAGAAAAGGATCTACAGGAGAAAAAGTATCTGACATGAATTTTGTGTTCCATTTACTTAATAATGCAGAAATTGGTGTAAAAACATTCACAGAATGCCGGATATTAAGTGTTTAATGCTCAAAATATTTATAGAATTCAGCATTAAAGATTTCTTAAAAATAGTGTTAAAATCTCATCTGGATCTCGTGAACCCAATATTGTGTCTCCTCTCGTGAGCTAAGTGTCTCATAACACCCCTATTTATTAATATAATAATCATAAATCTTTTAGTTAATTTTTCACTCTTTGTTCATGAAAATGTATTAATAGGCAGGATAATGAAGAATAGTGACCTTCCTGTCCACAGGGTAACTGGTCTCTGAAGAGATTCAAGATGGACCGCCAGGGTGTCACCCAGGTCCTGTCTCGTCTCTCCTACATTTCGGCTCTCGGCATGATGACCAGGATCTCCTCCCAGTTTGAGAAGACCAGGAAAGTCAGTGGGCCGCGCTCCCTGCAGCCATCACAGTGGGGCATGCTGTGTCCGTCTGACACTCCTGAGGGAGAGGTGAGTGAGCTGCAGCAGCCACACCTGACCAGGGAGCAGGTTATACTAACACATCGTCCCTGGGAATTTAAATAGTAAAGTAAAACAAATAATAGCAGCTGGTGAAAAGAAGAGAGGACTTTAAAGACGGCTTAACTCTTCATTTTGGCACTGACAGTATTATAAAATATTATGTATCCATTTTATCATCAGATAGAAATCTAAAATGGACTTTTAGCACTCTTATAAACCCCTTGGACTATGATTTACTCTGCTTTGACTGGGACACGGTCTTCCTGTCTCTAAAATATTCAGTGTTTTGTTTCAGTTAATGTAATTAGACAATGTAGTTTGTTATCTACAGGTTAGAAACTCTCTGCTTTCTGTTGACTAACATGTTTCACCATCTTCAGAGGATGGGTTAAAACACGTTTTTATGACCCTTCAGATATAAATCAAGCCTGTCAAAAGCTTGGACGTGTACCACTAAACAGGAAGTTAATTACAGGTAGGCCTATACAGAGCTGGAAAGAGCCGCATGTTACAGTGTTATAACTCTTGTTGTAGAGCACAGCTATTTGATGTCCACTTAACTATTGTTGTGGATTGTTTTGGTGTGGTTTTCACAAAGTCCGGTGGTGCGGCATTCTTGTGTGGAGTATAACCTCATTCAGTATAAATACAAAGAAACGTAACATAATTTCTGTACATGGTTTAAATCATTGTTTGTAGGCCTGCGGTCTGGTGAAGAACTTGGCTCTGATGACCCACATCACCACCGACATGGAGGACGGTCCGATCATCAAGCTGGCCTTCAACCTGGGAGTAGAAGATGTCAACCTGCTCTGTGGAGAGGAGCTCTCCTACCCGAGCGTCTTCCTCGTCTTCCTCAATGGTAAAACTCCTCCAAACCAGTAGTCCCTAATATAAACACCGGAGAATTAACACTGGATGCAGCAGCTTTAGATCACTTTAAAAGAAAGTCTAATCCTCCCCGTTTTGAATGCTTTGCTTATGAACATCAAGGGAAAATATTCTGTTTAGTTTACAGAAGGCAATGTTGTATTTTGCAGGGAGGCCGATAAGTCGTTAATTTAATGGCAGCAGTAGGTATTATTCTTGAGTCAGAACTTGGCCGCTTAATTACTGTATATGTTTGTCTCGCCACTGATAACTGTCAAATTATATTAGCTGCCATACCATTTAATTAGTTGGTAGCAGCAGGTGTCAAAGCCCTTCAGAGTGTGTTCACTGCAAATGTGCCCTCACACAGAGGCAGAGCACAGTGTTTCCACTGTTCTCCAGTCATTTGTCTGTCAGACTTGATATGAACAAACCCCGGCAAGCAGTTTGAGCTCTGTTTTCACAGTACACTACTGTCTATACATGCTGTTTCTCCTTTTCGTAAAGGTTGTGGAGTTTTTGTGTCAGAATTTAGTAGAATCTGCCCACTGTTTATTATTCCCACAGGAACTTTAATTATCTGTTACAACTTTTTGATCTATCTTTATAGTAGACCTGAAGTTATTAGTTGATCTTCAAAATGCATGGACATATGATTATGGTTGTATATTGTTCAAGCAAAAACGCCAGACATTTCCTGTTTCTAAAATGTTAACATGTGCTGCTTTTCTTTGTCTGATATTATGGTAGTTAAAATATTTGAAATATTTGAATTTGAGGCTGTTGGTTGGACAAAACAAGTCATTTGAAGACGTCACATTGAGCTCTGATGGGCATTTTATAGACAAGATTGAGAAAGTAATGAGCAGATTAATCAATTATGAAAACAATCATTAGGTGCAATCCTTTTTAAGGCACAAACTGGGAAACAAAAGCAGCAAACAAAGGTAGTAAATAAAGAAGTGAACATCTGTTCGTTCACTCTCAAAGAGAAGCACTGTCGAAGGTGCCCTTGAGCAAGGCCCTGAACCCCAAACTGCTCAGAGCACCTGACTACGTGGCAGCCCCTCGCTCTGACATCTCTCCATGTGTTAATGCATGTGAATAGGTTAAGTTAGGACCTGTATGGGTATAATATAATAATATAGCAATAACAGACTAAGAAAAGTGTAATTTCCCCTACAGGATTAATAAAGTATGTCTTATTCTTCTAACAGTAGTTTGTAGTAAAATTGTGTCTGTAGTTAAATATGTGCATTGTCTCTAAATCTTTATCTCTATCTATCTGTCTGTATTATTTCAACAGGTAACATTCTCGGTGTGATTCGAGATCATCCTAAGCTGGTCAGCACCTTCAGACTGATGCGCAGGGCAGGATTTATCAACGAGTTTGTGTCCATCTCCACCAATTTGACTGATCGGTGCGTTTACATCTCTTCTGATGGAGGACGACTCTGCAGGTGGGGAAGTTTGGACCTGGACATGTACATAAGGCATAAAAAAGCACTGAAAAGAAATGCTTTAAGAAAAATTACGCTCTAGTAACACCTAGATCTTTGTACGATACATCATTTAAATTTTGTTAAACTTTTTAACTTTATAACACAATTTTAATTCTTTGCTGAAAAAAATTTTCAATTTGTGAATTAAAAATTGCAAAAATCAGTAACTTTTCAGAAATGTTCTTCCCTGTGTGGAAGCGTTTGATAACAAAGCATATGTAAAAAGTCTCTCATCAGTAGTTTGACAGTGTTCTGCTTTGGTCTGTGGTGGTGCTCCATCAGGCCGTACATCATCGTGAAGAGGGGACAGCCGATGGTGAAAAACAAACACATAGAAGATCTGTCACAGGGCTACAGGTGAGGCTGATTTTTATATATATAAAAATTAAAAAATATATTTTATATATAACATGTCATTTACAATGTATCTTTTCTGAAACGCTCTTTTCTTGACGCCAGAACCTTTGAAGACTTTCTGCAC
>NC_060171.1:20785540-20786811 GCF_021292245.1 Micropterus dolomieu | reverse complement strand
GTCTCTCATCAGTAGTTTGACAGTGTTCTGCTTTGGTCTGTGGTGGTGCTCCATCAGGCCGTACATCATCGTGAAGAGGGGACAGCCGATGGTGAAAAACAAACACATAGAAGATCTGTCACAGGGCTACAGGTGAGGCTGATTTTTATATATATATATATATATATATATATATATATATATATATATATATATATATATATATATAATATCTGTATATGGCTATAGGTGAGGCTGATTTTTATATATATAAAAATTAAAAAATATATTTTATATATAACATGTCATTTACAATGTATCTTTTCTGAAACGCTCTTTTCTTGACGCCAGAACCTTTGAAGACTTTCTGCACGAAGGCCTGGTGGAGTACCTGGATGTCAATGAGGAGAATGACTGTCAGATCGCCCTTTATGAACACATGATTAATAAGTGAGTGGCACCTGATTCACCTGACATATTTAGAAAAAAGTGATTTGTAGATGCCATTCAACACTCTGGTGTCACTGCCTCTTTTATTTTTTTATTTCTGTAGAGACACAACACACTTGGAGATCGAGCCCTTCACGCTGCTCGGGGTGTGTGCTGGCCTCATTCCCTACCCCCACCACAACCAGTCGCCCAGGAACACATACCAGTGTGCTATGGGCAAGCAGGCCATGGGTAAGACTCAGCTGAGCAGGTAGCTTCAGTCAGCAGGCAGGTCAGGATGTCAAATCCTTTTTCAAACATCCTCCGCACAGCTGCGGCGTTTAGTTCTGCGCATGCATACAAACAAACACAGACTCTGACAGTAATTTAATCTTGCATCAGCTCTATTCTTAAGCCCCCTAAATCTGCTAGTTTAGAGTTTTATTTGCACAATTTAAATCACACAAAAGAACATTGGAATAACAAACACTATAGATACAAGCAGCCTGCTGGTTCGACTCCCCCAAAACTCTGCTCCTGCGCTACTTCTTGTCAGAATATGTGTGATTGAGTGTTTTTCTTATGTGTGCGTGTCACTGTGTGTGTATGCGCATGGACATCAAACATGGGGCGCTTGCGTAGGTTCTCTATTGTGCTCTGTGTATATGGAGGCCCTTTCCCTGCCAGTCAACCAGAGTGTCATTAGCAATTCATTGTGTCTGCTCTGGCTGTGCTCACAGGGTCAGTGTGCTCAGCTGCGAAAGACCACGGAGTGCACACCCGCAGCTCCTTGGTAACCAAAACTTCCCCAAACGGCCCTGCTAACATTCGTAAGACCCCCCCCCCCCCCACACACCCCCCAC
>NC_060171.1:20712710-20785440 GCF_021292245.1 Micropterus dolomieu | reverse complement strand
TATATATATAAAAATTAAAAAATATATTTTATATATAACATGTCATTTACAATGTATCTTTTCTGAAACGCTCTTTTCTTGACGCCAGAACCTTTGAAGACTTTCTGCACGAAGGCCTGGTGGAGTACCTGGATGTCAATGAGGAGAATGACTGTCAGATCGCCCTTTATGAACACATGATTAATAAGTGAGTGGCACCTGATTCACCTGACATATTTAGAAAAAAGTGATTTGTAGATGCCATTCAACACTCTGGTGTCACTGCCTCTTTTATTTTTTTATTTCTGTAGAGACACAACACACTTGGAGATCGAGCCCTTCACGCTGCTCGGGGTGTGTGCTGGCCTCATTCCCTACCCCCACCACAACCAGTCGCCCAGGAACACATACCAGTGTGCTATGGGCAAGCAGGCCATGGGTAAGACTCAGCTGAGCAGGTAGCTTCAGTCAGCAGGCAGGTCAGGATGTCAAATCCTTTTTCAAACATCCTCCGCACAGCTGCGGCGTTTAGTTCTGCGCATGCATACAAACAAACACAGACTCTGACAGTAATTTAATCTTGCATCAGCTCTATTCTTAAGCCCCCTAAATCTGCTAGTTTAGAGTTTTATTTGCACAATTTAAATCACACAAAAGAACATTGGAATAACAAACACTATAGATACAAGCAGCCTGCTGGTTCGACTCCCCCAAAACTCTGCTCCTGCGCTACTTCTTGTCAGAATATGTGTGATTGAGTGTTTTTCTTATGTGTGCGTGTCACTGTGTGTGTATGCGCATGGACATCAAACATGGGGCGCTTGCGTAGGTTCTCTATTGTGCTCTGTGTATATGGAGGCCCTTTCCCTGCCAGTCAACCAGAGTGTCATTAGCAATTCATTGTGTCTGCTCTGGCTGTGCTCACAGGGTCAGTGTGCTCAGCTGCGAAAGACCACGGAGTGCACACCCGCAGCTCCTTGGTAACCAAAACTTCCCCAAACGGCCCTGCTAACATTCGTAAGCCCCCCCCCCCCCCCACACACACATTATTACAAAAACACAGACTGGAACTATATTTGGCCCAATATCCTCTGCCTTGTCTGTTTTGTGTGGACAGCCCCATACATGTGCAAATCTGCTTGTGTGGCTCGGGCCTATTATCACAGACTGTGCTTGTTGCCTGATTGTGAAGTAATAGTATCTGACAAATGTCAAGGCTTCCAGGGAGGTCAGGCTTTATGCCCCAACTTACCCCGTTCCTCCACTCCGCTGCCCTGAGATGGTGCTAACTGGGCCCAGCCCCGACCCACCCAGCAGGAGGGTTTAACGCCTATAACGTGCTAATAATTGATTTATAGAGTTAAACACGTTGTGTGTTTAAAGAAGTAAATTCTCTATACACTGCAGGAGTCATTGATCTGCTCTCCACGTGTTCTCTCTCCAGGTACGATTGGCTACAACCAGAGGAATCGTATTGACACTCTGATGTACCTGCTGACGTACCCTCAGAGGCCCATGGTCAAAACAAAAACCATCGAGATGATTGACTTTGAGAAGCTGCCTGCTGGACAGAACGCCACTGTGGCCGTGATGAGCTACAGCGGCTACGACATTGAGGACGCCCTAGTCCTCAACAAGGCCTCACTTGACCGAGGTAAGAGCTGTTTATCTGAAAATGAAAAGTGAGCATGTTGTCACTTGGTTTAATAGCATTTTTATCAAAACATTTTTTTTTTTAAAGCCTTCTATTAAACCTATTTGTGGTTTCCCTCCAGGATTTGGCCGCTGCCTCGTCTATAAAAACGCCAAGTGCACACTGCGGCGTTACACCAACCAGACCTTTGACAAAGTGATGGGGCCCATGCTGGATGCTGCCACACGAAAGCCCATCTGGAGGCACAGCATCCTGGATGCTGATGGCATATGCTGCCCTGGTGAGTACCAGCAGGACTGGAGGAGACCCTGCGTGCCTTGCTGCTCTTTACCAGACTCTACCGCACCAATAAATGTGACTCACTATCTCATTAATAATACCCAGGTGAGAGAGTGGAGAATAAGCAGGTGTTGGTGAACAAGTCCATGCCAACTGTTACCCAAACACCACTGGAGGGCAGTACCCAGCCAGGCCAGCCCCAGTACAGAGACGTGCCCATCAGGTGAGAGCACTTCAGTTGCACACCCACCCCACCCCCCCACCCCAACATGTTCACTGTGACCTCAGCTTGTGTTGCCTCGCTGTGGATCCACCTGTTCAACGTCTGTATGTAAACACGGCTCATCATTTAGAATGCTTGCCAGTGCTGATGTGAAGAAACTCACATTAGCTATTCTCCCATTTTCTTCCTGCAGCTACAAGGGCTCAACTGACTCGTACATCGAGAAGGTCATGATCTCATCCAACGCTGAAGATGCTTTCCTCATCAAGATCCTCCTGAGGCAGACCAGGAGACCAGAGATAGGAGATAAATTCAGCAGTCGGCACGGACAGAAAGGTGCCAGCCTCAGGATGGTCAAACCGTTTTCTCTCTATAAAAGACAGCTTGTTAAGCTCAAACCTAAATGTGCACATTACAGAGCATTGCATTAATATTCAGAACTTGGAGCCCCCAATTTGAACCTGTCATGAAAGATTGTAAAAAGAAACATTTTGGTCGTCTCTGTGCCGGAGCATTTGTTGAGTCACGTCCCAGTGGCTGTTGCGCTGTCACTGCCCCCCTGTCCTCATCTTTCAAGAGCTCTTTTCAATTAATTGGCTCTTTGTCCTGTGCCAGACTATGCAAATTTATTACACCCCAGCAGTATTCTGCTGCTACTGGGGAAAAAGCGTTTACAACCTCCATTGTTTTGCAGCACCTCCCCTATAGAGGGCTTGTATGATGTTTTAATCAAAAAGCTAACTGGCGCCATGCATAATTTACTCTCCTCATTAACACGGTGGCCACTGGGCGGTCAGCTCAGGGTGGGACAATGTCTTCTGTCTCAGATGGTGACGAAGAGAGAGGGGTCGCCGGGGGGTTAGCTGGAGGAGATGTGGTCCCAGATGTGCAACTGATGAATGGGCTAGTTTTTAATCAGAGCTCTTTGGAGTCCCGTTGAGGTGCTACTTAAAAAAAAATAAATAAAAATTCTTGTGAAACTTTTTTTTTTACAAATATTTTTAAACAGAACTAAATCCTAAGTCAAGGTTTCATCATTTTATTAGAAGTGAATTTAACTGCAGCAATAGGTTTCCCAGCTACTCATGACTAGTCTCATAAGTCCTGGTCAGCAGAGCAGAATAAGTTAATTATTTACCGGTCACAAACACACACACACACACACAGACACACACAGACACACACACACACACACACACACACACACACACACACACACACACACACACACACACACACACACAGCTGTGGAGATAGGGGAGGAGGTGGAGGGGTTGTCAGCAGTAGGGGCCCATTGTGCGAACCGCCAGCATGGAGCTGTATGAGCTGTGATGGAGGGCTCTGGACCCTTGCTGTTGTCTTGCCTTTCTCTGCTGATTTCATGCCTCTTTTATCATTCACTTTCACACAAAACAAACAACACCAAGGATGTCTGCTATGGGAACTAGTGTCTCTCTCTCTCTCTCTCTCTCACTCACTCACTCACTCACTCACTCACTCACTCACTCACTCACTCACTCACACATATTTTCCTCCATTTTCCACTTTCTGTCCTCCCTCTCTTTGGTCTTTCTTCCTGCTTTTACCCCGATATTTAGACTTTTTTTTGACTGCCTTCTCTTTGTTTTTATTTTCCCCTTTTACCTCTTTTTTCCACTGGCCTTTTCTCTCTTTTCTTTTCACCTTCTTCCTGCTGTTGGATGACTTTCCAGTAAATCGCTGCACTTGTTCCCAGTCTGCATCCTGTTAGTGCATCCTGTAAGGCATCAACAGTCCGCTGTGTCGGCGACTCGTCTGCTAATAGTGAATTTTTCCCACGTGCACGGATTCAGTTTCTCCTCTCCAGTTGATCCCCCTCCACTTCCTTTGAGTTGAACTGAAAGTCATGGATGTGTAATCCCGGTCTCCCTGTCAAGCTAAGCACCTCTCTGCACTTCCTGCTCTCCTTCTCTTCTCTCCTCTTTCTCTTTTTTTTTCATTTGCAAATGGGCCTACAATCTGTTTACCCTGGCCAGGGAGGAGTGCTTCGGCCCCTCAGCAAACATTTGCACTCTCTCTTAAACTCCTGGCTACCCAGGATGCTTGTCCCCCATGTCATGTGAATCAAAAGACGACCCTGTCTGTCCACATGAGTATGGAAATGTCACGCTCAGCCAGAGGTCCACACCACCTCCCAGCAATACACAACAAGAAGTTTTACTAGAAGTTGTTTTAGACAGAACTGTAAGGTCAGTTAGGTTAGTGTGCACTTTTTGCTAGAAATTGATGATAGGGCTGCAACTGACAATTAGTTTCCTTACTTTAATCTTTTGGTTATTTTTTAGATGAGTCTGTAAAATGTAATTAAATATCACATGTTCTGGGAACCCAAGGTGACGTCTTCAAAGTGCTTGTTTTGTCCAACCAACAGTCCAAAATGAAAATATATTAGATTTGCAATGATGATTAATAGAGAAACGCGTCTAATGCTCATATGTGAGAAGCTGAAACCAGCAAAGAGTTGCTTGATAAATGACCTAAACAATCAATTAAATATCCACAAGATTTTCGTCAAATTTTTGATTACTTAATGGACATTATAATAATTAAAGATAAATAACTTAAAAGTAGTAGTTGTACTTACTTGGATACTTGGACTTGAGATGTGTGCATTTACTTACCTCAGTTCTTTTTTTGTGTGTGTGTGTGTGTGTGTCAGGTGTTTGTGGCCTTATCGTTCCACAGGAGGACATGCCGTTCTGTGACACAGGCATCTGTCCAGATATTATCATGAACCCTCACGGATATCCCTCCAGAATGACGGTACGACTCTCCTCAACTGTGGGGAAAAACATAATTTGTGGTGCTACAGAGAATTTTCTCAATAAATCATTTCATTGTTTTGTTTACAAAATGTCAGAAAAGAGTGTAAAATGCCATTTTCTTACTTTCCCACAGCCCAAGGTGATGTATTCACATGGCTTTATTTTGTCCAAAATCCAAAGATATTTGGTTTAATATCGTTTATGACAAAGTAAAGCAGTGAATGTTCTTCATTTTTGTTTAAAAAGTCACTCAAATGATTAGTCAATTATCAAAGTAGTAACCAGATTAGTTTTCTGTCGATTTTATTAATTAATGGTCTGATCATTTCAGCTCTAAAATTCTGTGTAATATGTGTCAGGTAGGTCAAAACGACATTTGTTTTTGATGAAAATTTGGTAATTTGACGCCTAATCCAAAACCTGTAGACAGTTGTTTTTGTGATCTTTGGCTGCGAGTTCAGCGTCTGTGTTGACCATCGCTCTTCATAAGTTTGTGTCGGCTCTTCTGAGACAAAACCCTCATTATCCCTGCTCCTCTCCTCTCTGGGTTATCATTGGCTTCCAGAGCACACGTCCATTGATGCCGCTAAGCAGCAGTCTTGCTGTTCACAAACAGATATTTGTTGCTGCGGAGACGGCTGCCAGGGAAGCCACCGCCCCATAGCAGAGTGTGGAAGTTTTATCAAACATGCACAGTACATCTGAACTGTAGGATGGTGCTGAATGCGAATGACGTGAAACTTGGCCCCGTTTCTCCCTCCTTTTTGTCCCTTGCACTGTAAAAACTTAAGTGATCTTTACTGCTGAAGTTGTCAGTGCCAGTGTGTTTGCTGTCTGTGGTTGTCATGGAAAAGACTCAGAAATGTTTGGCTCGGGAGGATGTTTCTGTGGCCTGAGAGTGAAATGAGAGTAGGTGTTTCCTTTTATGTGATGGGGTCAGGGGTCCTCTGGGTTTGGAATTGTTGAAATCAGTCATCCTTAGACTGCTGGTCCCACCCCGAAGGGGTACATGTGTAATCTAATCTTACCCACAATATCAACATTTGAAGCCAGCAATGAGTGTAAATCACAAAAGATTTATGGTGTGAACGGAGCCATTGTTACATTTGTGTTGTGTTTTATTGTGTCAGGTGGGAAAGTTGATTGAACTGCTGGCTGGGAAGGCAGGGGTCCTGGACGGACGGTTTCACTACGGTACGGCTTTCGGAGGCAGCAAAGTGAAGGATGTATGTGAGGATCTTATCCGTTACGGATACAACTACCAGGGCAAAGACTACGTCACCTCAGGAATCACTGGGTAATAAAGAGATCATGTTTCAACCCATTAAACACAACTCTTATATACATCACAGCACTGCTCAATATTTTCCAAAGTGTACCATAATTATAGCTTGTCTTAATTTTAATTTTAATTTCATTGTTTATTTCTTTCTTTACGCTGGTGTAGACATAAAACTAGCTTACAGCAACATATTGAACCCTTTTCTCATAACAATGGCTGACTGAGGAAGGACAAACAAGTTATCTATTAATTCAGTTACTAAAAAGGATAATACTTTTACCTATAAAGCGCACTGTTTCGCACGGACATTTATTACTGTCGCACATCGCACTTACGCCGTGATCAAGTGAACACAATGTGATTATGATGGCGCTGTTTGGAAAGTGGAGGAAAAGAGAGAAAATAGCGAAGGACAAAGAAGAAAGTGTCCAAAGTATTGGATTATTTCAAGCTGTCGCCGCCGCCTACTAAAAGTACTTCTTATACGATTACTTGATGAATCGATGAAATAATCTGTAGAATACTCAATTACTAAAATCATCGTTAGCTGCAGCCCTAATCTGAATCTTAAGAGTTGGATGCTGAATTGTGCAAGAAATTAAAAATTATACCGGGATCAATCGATCAGCTTGTTTGTTTCGTAGGACTACAGTTCAAGCCTTACTGTTTTTCGGTTTTGAATTTCTAACAACTAGCTTATAAAAGAATAGCATCTTGTCAGCCAGCTGTCAAATGTAGGATGTCTGAGATTCCCAGAGACACCTGAAAGCACCATCGTCATCATGATGTTTTCAGCATCAAGTGTTTTTAGTGCAGCCCTCGCTCTCTCCCACATTACCACAAGACGCAACTTTGATTATATACCATAGAAAACAGAGAAGCAGCCATCATATGTGAGAAGTAACTAGCAAATGTTTGATTTTTGTACTTATTGTTGACTAGATCTTTATGGATGTATTTGACTGCTGTATTTTCCTCAGGGAACCTCTTGAGGCTTATATCTACTTTGGACCGGTATATTATCAGAAACTAAAGCACATGGTCCTCGACAAAATGCACGCCAGAGCCCGAGGCCCCAGAGCTGTTCTCACCAGGTAAAATCAATGCTCTTGTTGCAATTACATAGAAATAACAAGTGTCTCGGCAAACACTGCTGAGACACTGAACAGGTGAGGTAACAATCTAATTACCTCTGTGTCAACTGTTTGTATCTCCTGAATGCGTCTGTGCCGCCACCAGGCAGCCTACAGAGGGCCGCTCCAGAGATGGAGGTCTACGTCTGGGCGAGATGGAGCGCGACTGTCTGATCGGCTACGGGGCAAGCATGTTACTGCTAGAGCGCCTCATGATCTCCAGTGACGCCTTTGAGGTGGACGTGTGCGGACAGTGCGGCCTGTTGGGATACTCTGGGTGGTAAGTTGGTAGTAACTCTTCTGTCGACAAAGTTGCTCCTTTGGGAACAGGCTAACCTGTTCAGTAAGTTGTAGTTGCTGCTCATACACGCTAAAGATTTTAAAAGGCATTGCATGACACACCTGGGACAATGGACATGAGAGCTTTTGACAGTCACTCACAAAATCTAGTGTACATTAATGTGTACTGAGGGGAAAAAAAAAAAAAAAGCAACTGTATGTAGCATCGTCTGTTTATGTTAGCAAGATTGGTCATTTGCATATCACCTTTCTTAAAAAGTGAAAATCTTCATAGGTGACCCTTATTACAGCACCGCACTGTAACTCTCACTCTCATTGGCTACTGAGTCTGCATGTTCGGGCTGAAACTCTGGTCCTTGTTCAACACAATGTGAAGCTAAACAGTAAATGAAGAATTTGCAGTTTCAATATTAAGACAGATCTAATTGTGTGGTAAATGAGCTGCCCCCCCCCCCCTCCCAAAAAACCCCTGAATTATTCAATGTAATTGATTTCATTCAGGTCACATGTGTCTACTTCATTTCCTCAAAGTGGCATGCAACATGAGGACCTTTTCAAGTCCTCAGATCCGTCTGACGTACAATTTATGTTTCCTCTGGTTTGTTTCCAGTCTGATTCTGTTTTTTTATCTTTCAGGTGTCACTACTGTAAGTCTTCCTGCCACGTTTCCTCCCTGCGTATCCCGTATGCCTGCAAGCTGCTGTTCCAAGAACTGCAGTCCATGAACATCATCCCCCGACTCAAACTGTCACGCTACAACGAGTGACAGAGACAGAAACACAGTCTGTGTGAGTGAAAGGTTTAGAGTTAGAGATATAATTTACAAAGTATGAAGTGTTCATTTATAAAATATACAGCAGAGAGAAATGAGAGGAAAAACAAGTGTTTTGACATTTTTGTTGACGTTAACAAACCAAAACAATGTGAAGTTTCTCATTTATGTTGATACTTTCTCACCGTTTTGCCCTTTTGTATGTGTACATAATAAACACAAAATGATTATTTCAGTCAGCTGCTGTTTGTGCTACTATTGGATTACTTAAAGCAATTCCTGTTTAATTACAAATATTAAAATAGGTACTTGAAAAATGCCCTCATATCTAAGTACAACATTTGATCTGTCAATATTACCAAGAGTATGAAAAGTGCAACAAGATAGGAATTGGCACAATATAAATAAAATTGAAATGACTCAATCAACAAGGACCAAATAGCAGCAGCCCATGTCTGCAGTGTTTATCCTTTTTCTTTTTTTCTTAGCGCCACAAATCCTTGGCTTTATTCTTTATGGTTTTGGTGAATGAATTTCAAAGCAAAAACAAGTATTTTACTTGGCTGTTAAATGTTTTCCTTCTGGCAGCAACTGATTTTCAAAACCTGAAACTTGAGCTATATTTTTTGTCAGTGATCTTACTGTCGGGGCATCCAGGTGTGATGTCCCTGGTTCATGGACATTTGTTGTCCTTTGTCTTTTCCCTGCCTCTACATGTCCTGTCAGCCCCTCTACCATTGGGTGATAATACAGCTGAGGACAAACTCAAAGTAATGCGTCTGATAGCTCCACAACTTGAGATTTGACATTTAGCTGCTGAACAGCGCTTCATTCACAAGTTACTTTGTTATAAATTCAGCCACAGAAATCAAACAGAAAGCAAACATGACATCATGACAAGATAAATGTGTGGGAGAATGATGGGACACTCCATCACCATCACAACAGGAGTGACAATAACAACAACAGAGTAAAAATACAAATTATGTTCTTCTCTTTTTAATAAAAAGAATAGAAATCAACCTCTCTGAATATTTAAACTAGTGCGAATTCTCAGCAGTGGCATGCATCCACACAAGCACACCCTCGAGAACACTTGACCTCCATGGCAGATTTTAGCTAAAAAGTTGTGGTTGCTTTAAGATGGGCACAGGTTTGTGGACCGATGAACTGGTTGCAGCTAAACATGTTACACTCCTTAGGCATCATATAAACTTCCAGATGCATCATAAAGGGCTTTTTTGTGTGTGTCTTATTGGCGTAGATGTGATCAAGCAAACAATCTTCCAGGTGAGTGGGATGATTCACAAGTTGCCTGAATCCCGTTATCTTTAGCTCTCTGATAAATAACAGATGTTGAAGTCACCAGTAATCTATGTCAACTATTTGACATTTCTCATCCAGGAAGGTTGGAGGAGCATTTGTTGTTGGTCATGTTATGTGAATCCATTTATGTTGCAGGCCATTCCCACGGCCACACCCCCTTTTCCCTATTTGCATGAACAGTCAATCAGTTGTCCTTTGGCTCATTACCAAACTTTCCACAAAATCTTTTGCATGTCTCTGAATCCATTTGGAAGTTAGCCTCTCCTACATCCATGCCCCCTTTTAGCCACTTGGCATGAACACAAACACACATTGGGACCTCCATGCCAAATTTCAGCCTGCTAGGGGGAGACGTTTTTGTGGACTGACTGTTCAACCGACAGAGCGAGCCATAGAGCTGCTGCTCGCAGCTAAAAACCTAATTATTTCGGGAAAGCACTCCTACATTTACTGGTCCTGAAAAATCTGAATTCACCTCTTTGGGTGATCAGAAAGACGCACAGCTCATGGTTACAGTCAGCCTGTAGAGGAAAATCTTATGTACTTACCTGAAATGTCAAACTAGGGTTCGGCAATATGGCTAACATTTTTATCTCAGTATTGAAATAATTAAAAAAATATATATTTTCTGTCACGATTTAGCAAATGTATACATAATCACATAGACAATAAGTAAATGAATGTGTTCCACTTTAATGCATTACGCAAGACCAAAATCATATGTGTCAAACAAAAAAACACATTTTATGTTGGTGTATTATCAGATTGATCTTTGGTCTATAACAAAAATCTGAAAATTGTGATAAATCACTGTCACAATTTCACAAATACCAAGATTATTTCATCAAATGTCTTATTTTGTGCAACCAGCAGCCTCAAACGCAAAGATATTCCATTTACAATCGTAGAGGACAAAGGAAAAAACAGCAATTTGAGTAACAATTGTCAACATTTTTGCCAATTAATTGTGAGTAATTGTTGATTTATTAATAAATGAATTAACTAATCATTGCAGATCTATAGTTTTTTATTACAGCTTGCTATAACATAAGATGTAAGAATAGGGAATTATCCCACAGTTCATATTAGACCTGATATTCAGGTAAAATGTTTACTGCCTGATGTAGGTCCAGGAAACTAACTGGCTCATAAAACCATCAAAAGCAGTGGGGGTTTTTTTGTTGTTTTTTTTATTTATTTGTAACTTGAATGTTTGAATGTTCCTCAGTAGATAGTGGAGGCATATAAATGTCATGTGATAAGCAGACAGCAGAATGGCAGATACCACAAGTGACGACATCTATCTTTGAGTCATACGGTTTCCTCTTTCAAACCCAAGCCTTAATACCAACAACATGTCGTATGTAGCGTAACCATACCCCCCACCCGCACATACACACACAACTCAATTGGGGCCTTTTCACTGAACAAAAGCAGTACACATCCGTTTGTGCGGGCAGAGTGTGTGAAAATAGGAAGGGTGGAAGAGGCTCTTTTGGTGGCTGCACCTGTCCTATTTTATGAGGCTCTAATAAGCAGATAACAGGATGAAAAAGAAAGGACGTCCACTGACGGAGATGCAGACTCCACCTTCTCCTTATTTGACTGAAATTAATTAGATCCTCATTTGAGGTCACGGCTTTGCGTGAGCCACCATTTAGGCCTTTAAAGGTGTCACAATTGGTTGTTGTAGTATCTTTCTTGTTTACTCTTTTCTTAAGCGCTGAGAATCTTTGCAGACAAGTCAAAAGGATTTTCTGTTATGATGATGAAGAGTTTGTTTTACTTTTTTTTTTCCAAAGTCTTTTTGACCTGTCACTCATACCAGCAGTTTTTATCTACCTAGAAGAGTCTGAATGGATGCACAGACCTGTTTTAACAAAGTATGGCCCTTTGCACAGTGTCCCGTGTGATGTTGCTGCCACCCTGACGGCCAGTTGGCTGCACGGTGTGTGTCGGTGAGTAGCAGCAGCAGCGGTGCCCACGCCTGCGCACTGGTAGAGAAAGTCCTCCTTTGCTATCCATGGTGTGGTGAGTAATTCAGCCATAATCCGCCTTTCTCCTCTCCCCTCTTCTTTCCCCTCTCCTCTCCCCCTCTCCTGTGGTTCCATTCATATTCTAATCACAGCTTTCCCTTCTCCAGCTCTCAGGCACTCCATCAGAGCCCTCCCAGCCTCGGGCTTTGCACTTTTACTTCCCCCCCTTTGTGACCATTCCCTCTTCTCAGAGGCACACCAAAAATAAGGTTGCCACAGCGAAAGCATGAGCGAAAAAAGACGTGAGAACTCCACCAAAAGATTCACACTGGTGCAGTTTTAGCATGTTTGGATGATGCGTGTCGACTGTGAAAAAGTTATCATAAAGACGGTTTAATGGTGGAATGAGGTGAGAAACAGACCAAATGTGACAACAAGTTTCTGTGGGATGTGTAACGGGAGTTATAACCAGGAGAAAAGGCAGGAGTGGCGGTTTTGTAGGGATGTATGTTCATATGGAGCTCTGGGGTGTATAAAAACGTATTAAATGCCTTCATGGAAGACGAGGAGGCCACAGTGTTAGGACTGCGTAGATCTAAGCCCCCTTTTTTTTGGGTTGGGAGGGAGCTTTTCTTATTCAAAACAGCTCCACAAAAGACTTCCAGTGAGCCTTGCCACATCCCCATCTGACTTGGGGCCATTCATCAGCCTTCCAAGCCTATCAATGACATGTCCCCATCAGGGCTCCTATAAAATCAGCCCCTTTCCCATGAAACATCAGCAAACATTTTGACGGGTCTGGCTTTCCCCCCGCTGGATTTCTGGAGTCTCTACCCCCCTTTCCTCCCCTATTCCCACCTCCCCCCTTTCCTCCGCCAACACCACCCTTCTCTGGGCGAACCTCAGATCTTCAACATCTCCTGTGACGGGCAGTGGTCACGGAAACACAGAGCGAGACAAGGGGAGAGCCGCTGAGGAGGGGGAAACGTGCACTAAGCCATTTTCTTGGAGGAGAAAGTGTCGTTGATGGGAAGAGGATGCATTGCGGGCTGCTGGAGGAGCCTGATATGGATTCCACAGGTCAGTCCTGTTAAACTCGCTTTGCCTTGTGTGGATGTGTTGAGAAAACTAGCTTCTGTTGAGAAACATTGTGTGAGCGTCTTCTGCTGCTGCTGCCGCTGCTCTCCTGGAAGTCTCAAACTTTCTCTGCAGTCGTTCACTGGACGTGTCTGGATGCTCAGCTGTTGTTTTTGGGTTTCTGCCTTTTTACCACGTGTTTATTTTTTAATTTCTGAAGTTATTTCTGAATGAGCGTTGTTTGGTCGCACACATTTATGTGAAGTGATTGAAGAAAAAGTCACAGAAAGCAGAGAAACAGCCTTTAAATCTCTCAGTATCAGCTCGGCCAAGTGGCTTCTTGCTGTCTTTTCAGTTAAACCGGTTAAAAGGATCTCCGTTCATCATTAGGAGTGGAGAAATAAAAACAACAGGTGCACATCATGGTGCACTTTAAAGTACTATGCATCTGTTCTTTTCTGCTTATTTGTCTGTTGCTTTTTTTTTGTCTAAAATTGGAAAATGTTTAAAGCATTTGTTCAGCTTGAAAATTGAATTTATCAGTATTTTATTTTGTTTTATCTGGTAAAAGTGTGTATGTTGTTTAGTTTTCAGAAACAATGATTAACGTCTAATCTCCTTAAAACATGCAACCGTTTCTTATCTGCAGAAAAGTGGCACACCTTGTTAGAATAAGTAAAGGTGATCGATTGAATTAAATCTTTGGTTAAATACATATTTCATTCATCAGTTACACAAAAAAAAATCACATTTGTAGTATGCAGGTGCAATGTAGAGTAGTTTAGCCCTGAATGTGTGTTAATAAATGAGTGAACATCCGTTTCACTTGTTGATCAAATTTAATCCAATTATTTAGATCCCCACCTTATCTGTTCCTGCGGCAAATGAAGCTTGAGGTCTGAGCCTCTGTGGAGAATTAGCTTCACTTCAGTGGATTCACTTGTTCATTTCCAGGGTTGGTTCGTTTGTTTTTATTTATTTATTGTTTTATTTAATATTTTTAGGTGGACAGGTGCACGTGCTGTCTGTAAATGATGAGACCTGTCAGAGAGTGACACTGGTGGTGTTTTTATTTAAAGTTAAAATGCAAATGCAGGCTGTTTTTTTTTTTTTTATTGTGAAACAGGCATTATAATTTGCATGTAGAGTCATGTTAATCAGTTAGTAAAGTGAAAGGTGATGATAATCAAAAGTAATGAAGACAGTATTTAAGATATTAAAGAGTAAGCTTCAAATGATAATATTCCTCTAACACAGGGACAAAAAACGTTTTCCATGTCTGTGTTCAGAGGCCCTGAGCAGCGATGATGGGACTCAAACTGCAGTCTGACCTTTTCTATCAGCACGTGCCGAACATCGAGGTGTAGATTCCTCATCGAGTGTAAACTTCTAAAACTTTTGAATATCTCTGACCTACACCAACAGGTCGTCCTTCCAGCAGTCTGTCCCAGCAGCAGCTGCCATGGTGATTGTTGTCAGTTCACATGCAGAAAAATATTATGTGGAGAGTTTTTGTCGTGTTTGTAGAGGTTAGAAGTAACTAGTTAAGTACTTACTTTAGTACTGTATGTGCTGTGTAAACATCTGAAGGAGCCCTGTCCGCTCATTTCCATTTTAGGTTACATAATAGTATTAATTCACCAGAGTTAATGGAAAATATTATACTTTTTATTCCCATGCTCTGTAGGACATTCAGTTAAGTACATGTTGCTGTTGAAGAAGAATTATTATAATAGAAAAATTTAACTCAGAAAATGCTTTGCTTTGCACAAAAATAAACAAGAAGAATATTAATCATGTATAATTTCCTTCTTAACTACAATTCAAATACTGAATACCTTTCTTGAAACAAATGCAAGAATTTAAAATGGACTCCCACTCTACGTATCGGACTGTTTCTACATGAAAGCTTTGGTGTTGTGCTGCTGCTCGGTCACAGACAGCACACCAGTTGAGCTTTTTCTAGGTAGAAATTAAAACAGGACAATGGCCTCTATTCCACCAGACTGCTTCAGTAATGTGCGTAGGCTCTTTTAAGCAAGTGTGTACGCTTGTAGTCTCCTGGGAACAATGCTGGATTCCTGCCGTCTTGGTGAAAATGTCTCAAATAGAGCCATGGCTGAACCGCTGCCCATACAATCGATTGTTGTCCCCTAGCCCTGTCACATTAGTGACATTTAAAGTGTCCTTTATAGGCAGTGATTTGCGCTGTTTGTGTAAATACAGCTTTGGTTCTTTTCCACTGCAGGACCAAATGAGTTCACTTCAGAAAGTGAGTTTTAAATTGATAATTTAAGTTTCAATGAAAAATATTGCAACAAAAAATTACCAACACTAATGTTTTACCCAAATGACATTTAAAAAGCCCAGTCATGTTACATCTTTACAAATCATATTCAGACCAGATTAATAATTTCATAATCACCTCAGTCTAAATAACAACAGAAAAGTTCAACTAAGAGGTGTCATATTAGCATCAAAGTTTGTCCAGCTCTTGATCTGTCGTCCCTCATGTCTTTTTTTAGAGAGTTGGATTGAAAGATGCCTCAACGAGAGTGAGAGCAAGCGATACTCCAGTCACACGTCTCTGGGGAACATGTCCAATGATGAACGTAAGCAGGACGAGCACTGTTACACTCAAACTGCTGACTTCACTGAGGAATCTGACCTCATTTATATTAATCTTATAGTTAGTGTTTAGTGCAATACACGTCATTTAACCATGTATACACAGAGAGGATATTATTGTTGAATTATTATTGTCGGCTGTGTAAACTTTCATTGGTGCCACATACTCCCTAAAATACAAAATGTTTTGTTTGTTGCAGATGAAGAAAAAGAAAACAACAGAGCTTCTAAACCACATTCGACACCGGCTACTCTGGAATGGTAAGTTATCAAAAATGCAGTTGTATATTTGTTATTTAGTCACATGTAAAAATAAGTGAGAAAAAAGTCAGAAATAAAACAACACACATATTCAATGCCAGACAGCATTTATCAAAAGCAGATATTTTGTGAATAAATGCAAAAACGATGTAGCCAGGCTTCCTAAAAAAAACCAAAAATGTTTTTTAATAAATAAATATTTTACCTTATGCTTCCAGTCACCAAGAGAAAACGTTAATGCTATATATATAAAATCTAGAATTATTTGCCAAAGTTTAAAATGATACACACGTAACACGTGTTTTTTTGTTTATGTTAGATATCAAAATTAGTTGAATTGTTTTACACACACACATATTACACAATATTTTTAAACAGAACTAAATCCTAAGTCAAGGTTTCATCATTTTATTAAAAGTGAATTTGACTGCAGCAATAGATTTCCCAGCTACTCATGACTAGTCTCATAAGTCCTGGTCAGCAGAGCAGAATAAGTTAATTATTTACCGGTCACAAACACACACACACACACACACACACACACACACACAGATGACACTGAACACAAGTTTCTTTTCTGGCCTTAATATGTTATTAAAGGTAAGATTCTCATTATGTGCCATTGAACCACAAACGCAACTGTAAGTGACGTTCTGCTTTTGAAATGTTTTTTTCCCCCTTTGTTTGTACACATTGAACACATTTTGTTTTTTAAGTAACAACAGGAAGCAGGATTTAAAAAAAATCTTACATATGATGATAATCTGATTAGATAAGATTTGATGTTTTATTTATCTTCACAGAAAAATGTGTTGGTTTTTTTACACTGCGCTGCTGTTCAACAATACAGTCTGCATGTATAAAATACAAACTCTACACATGCCTCTAGTTTATGTGTGTCTGCCTGTTGCACAGCCCCATGACCAACGACACCCTTTACTTAATTCAAAATGCACATGGACTTTCATTAATATTTATACTGATTTAACCTGTGCTGTGGGGGGCTGAAACCCATTGTAAGGAACATGAGTTGGGTCAATGTACATATTTAAAAAGAAGCATTATAGACATAAATGCATATGTAATTTGCTGCTGTACTAATTATAATAATGTTTTCACTGTGCATAAGTTGCTTTTTTAGGTATAGTGAAATTTACTACAAATCTTGCATATATTTTAGCAGGATGTTGCAGTGAAGGTAAACCGTAATGATGAGTATGTGATTGATGATTTGGTTTTTTGTTGTTAAATCAGAAATAACACATTTGGTCACAATTTGAATCTGATTTTCAGAAAGTCACTAAATTGAGGCTTATATATTTACATCAGAATAATACAGAATAACTGACAATATAGCTATATCTAAGTGAAGCTGAGTGGTTGTTATTCCACTAAAAAACATTACTAGTGAGTGTAATTCTTTTATGACAGTAATTAAAGTTCACTGCTTTCTAAGTGAAAGGAAATGCAAGTCAGGTCAAAGAGATCAGCTCCCATGGCTCTCTGAAACAATGCATGGCTCATAAAACAACAGGACCAGGCTCCTGCAGTAGCCATATATAGTCCATAGACTAAAGTGGAATATGAGGCATTTATTGAGAAATCAAGGTTAAGGCCTAGAAAACATTACAAATGAAGCAGTGGGTTAGTCCTGATGCAGACGAGGTGAAAGATTCATTGTGTTGTTTGTTTATTCTGTGAAGGTCCAGACTCTGAAGTTGTCTCAATCCGTTGTTCCTTTAAATATCAGTTTCTAGTTTTGACCATCTGAGCTGTTCCAAAGTGCAGGGAGACATTTCTCCTCGTACTATAAAGATATTTGATTTATTAGTGAAACTAAAACTGAATATCAAAGTGTGTGACAAAAACTGGTAAACTCATATCTCAAACTGAAAACATTGCATGTTTAATACCTCATCAGAAATCACTTGTAATGATGCTGCTGCACCTCAAGGCTCAGTTTTTATTCAGCTATGTGACTGTTTTTACTTGTAAATTGTACACAGACAATGTGATCAAATATATGTGCAGTTGTCTGTCTTGCCAACTAGCTGACAAACATATCAGAATGTTTGTAATAGCAAACTGCCGTACAGTGAAGACTGGACCATGAGGGGGCAGAAATACTCCAAAACAAACTTAAAGCATCACAACACTGATATACTAATGGGTTATCAAGTGTTTATAGTAATAATAATATTATATATAATATTATATTATATATGTCATATAGTATAGTCGTTTACACAGTGCCTTTTATAAACAAAGCTACAAAGGGCTATACAGTAAAAACAGAAAATAAAATGTAAATAAAATCCAAGACATAGATTGCAAAGAAAAGGCCATAATAAAGGACACATCGATGGTACAAGGCTTTATCGGGACACACAGATGCGTATCATCCGATTAGCAATGAAAATCGATATTATGTCTGTGCATGATTTGCCCCAGGCGTAGCATGCAAATGGCAAATAAAAGGGGACCCAGAATAGACCCCTAGGGGACCCCACAAAAGATAGGAGCATGAGAGGAGGAGGCATTTCCAAGTGTAACAGAGAGGGACCTGTTGGACAGATGAGAGATGAACTAATCCTGAGCCACATCACTGATGTCAACATAGCTTTTCAGACAGCTGATTATGGCTAATGTGTTAGCAAACAGTTGCCTGCCTTCATATCCAGCCGACAGCAAAATGTATTTTAAAAACACTGACAGCTACAGAAAGCTGTAGAGTTGTGTTTTGCCTGTCATTTGGGATCTGTAGTACCAGCAACCCTTTCACATTACCGGAAGTAATTTGATTCAATATTAATATTAAATATATTGATTAAAATTTAAATAGTTCTCAAGTATTTTAATGCAAATCAATTATACATCAACATGACATGTATGATGTGCATCAGAGACCACTTACTGAGGCTTTAAAGTTAAAATCAGTGGTAGGTTTTTTTCTCTCCCACACATAAATTATTTTAACCAGGTAGACACAGTCATTTAAGACCACACTAAAACCACCGTGACCCTTAAAATGCAGGAACTGAAAACAGATACTAATCCAAAACGTTTGATCCCAGTAAAGTATAATGAAATACAACCTCTTATACTACAGCTGTTAATGAGATGAGGTCACTTACTATCATCAGGAAAATTATCTTTTGGACTTGTCTGTTACACATGTATCCCTCCAGGAGCAGTTGTTGTTGATGTCTGTGTCGTTGTGAGATCAGTGATATCTGGCTTGTCATGCTTACTGTCCACTAATTATGCTACATGTGAAGTTGTGTGCTACAGTGGATCTGCTGGTTGTCCTACGGTGCACGATGTTTGGTGCTAACTGTTGTATTAAATGTCTGTGTAAGTGCTTTATACTAAACATGACATGTTGTGATGATGTGAATGTGCGGACTTGGCGCTGCTTAATGTGCACGTGCATGTTCGTTGTTTAATATTATATGACTTATGTGCATTTATTTAGTTTTCTGTTTCGACTGTTTCTCTTTCTTCATGGGCTGTTGTGTGTTACAGCCTCGTCAGGGACTACAGATAGAAATTAGTCCCAATGGCTTAATCTGGTACATTTACATTGTCTTTATTAATGTCCCCTCTCAAGTAAAAAAAATCCATATTATCAAATTGTCTTATTTTACTGCAGTTAATCATTTTGCTGACGTTTAATTTAGCTTCTTAAACATTTACACAGAAGATTACTGTACGTTTTCCCTCATTATTACCAGAAATGCCATGATCAAAAGAGGCCTGTCTGAAGTTGGGATGTCTCTTTTTGGCTCATTCATATTAGCAATGCTTGATTTTTTTTTCTGTGCTGATAATTCCCATTGTCATTCACAGGCTAGAAGAGAACTATGAGATAGCAGAAGGTGTGTGTATCCCACGAAGTGCCCTCTACATGCATTATCTAGACTTCAGTGAAAAGCACGACACACAGCCTGTGAACGCGGCCAGCTTTGGAAAGGTAAGACTCAAACTTCAACGGAGATGAAGGCTAAAGAGTCGGGGAGCTCATAATTCCCACTCACATCCAGTTTAACTAAAAACACCTTGAAAACACATTAATGTCTGTAATCAGTGTCTGTTTTTATAATTTTTGATTAATGATGCAGATGATGTGCAGCTGAGCAATTCTTTAAAGAAAAAAATCGAATATGGAAGATTGTCTCAGCTTTTTAGGGTTTTCATGTACATTTGAATGCACTGCACGTTTATAGAATTCAGAGCAAAATAACTCAACAGCAGAAGATACAAGCAGTAACCTCACACACTACATCAGCCGTGAGCATTAGTCTGACCATTTCATGCCTGGGTTGGTTTTGCAGCTTTGGCTGCTGTTGAAGTAATATCAACTGCAGCTCAGTGTGAAGCTCTGTGGCCGCTCGCTGAACACATAATCTAGAGCCAAAGGAGATGTGCTTTCGTCTGTTCCCACAACCCCAAGAAGTTCCTCAGCCTTCCTACCCCCAGCCATCCCCTGTACCCTGGACTCCGGCCCCAACCCCCAACCCCCAACCCGGCCCACCCCCACCCCTCCACAGCTCCTGTCGGAAGATATTGAAAAAGAGAAGGGGCCTGGATTAATGTGTAATTAAAGGAAATTTGGAAGGGTGAGATGTTGCGGAATGTTAGATCAGTGGCTGGAACAGTGTGGGGTGTCCTTTAGGAAGGCTTCATTGATTCAGGACAAAAAAACGAGAGAGGGCCCGGACTGCCTCCCTGTCTGCTCATTTATCAAGCGGGGCCTGACAGAAACTTCACAGCTTGGCCTCTTTTTTCATCCCACACAATGGAGAGCTACACTGTTTGCTAAAGTTTCTGCACCAGGAGCTGGACCAAGGAGCCAATCTCTTTAGACAAAAAAAAAGAGAGGAAAGCAAGAAGGAGGGAGTGGAGAAGAGAAAGAGAGTGAGAAGGAGAGATGATGGGTGGCTGGATAGATGAGGGGAGACCGTTGATATAGGAGGAAAAAAAGTAATACCCTTGGATGTCATAAATGGATGGCTCTCAAAGCTTTCTTTTTCTCTCAGAGACCTCCCCGTGGATACAGCTATGAGACTTTCATGTTGTTCTCCTGACAAACGTTATTAAACACTTTCTCATAAAGAATTGAAGATACTGTACAAGTGCAGTATTTCTATTAAGTAATGCATGCTGTAATTACTGCATATTAGATTTTAAGTAAAACAAACCCCAGCCCTTTTTCTGCTGTACACCATTTTCTTTCACTGAGTAAAAAATACACACAAGCTGATATTATAGTACATATTATTATAGTTGATGAATTTGATCCTCTCCCTGTGTAGTTGCAGTACACTGACAACTTTTTCTCACCTACAATGAACAGATCATACGGCAACAGTTTCCAGCGTTGACTACCAGAAGACTGGGGACAAGAGGGCAGTCTAAGTAAGTTGCTTTAGTTTTGTTTAATTCTGTCATAAACTATGTATGTATTAAGCGTAACCTTGATCAAACAAACCGTCAACAGCATGTATCACAAACAAGGTGTTGAGCCTTCCAATCGGAGCACAACACATGAAAACAACACTAAAAGTTTAAATAACTTCATTCCACTGTGGTCCTGTGTTTCTGAGGTTTTATCGAAAAAGTAAATTTCTTCACCTATTTAACAGGAAGTCTAGACTTTCTTTACCTGAAGTATTTATCACATGTCACATTAGAGAAGATCTGAAATTGTTTTTTGTTATTCATGTAACTGTGAATAACTTTTGTTAAACATGTAAAGATACATGTAATCTGATTAAACATTTTTAATGAATTTACACATTTATTAATTAGAAAGATAATTGTTTAAAATGCGTATGAATTGTTTTTCACAGTTTTCTATAGCCTGTAGTGATCCTACTTGTACTGAAAAGATGGCATCCACCCGTTCTCCTTAGGTATCACTACTACGGCATAGCGGTGAAGGAGACCTCTCAGTATTATGACGTGATGTACTCCAAAAAGGGAGCGGCATGGGTGAACGAGACGGGCAAGAAAGAGGTCACGAAGCAGACAGTGGCGTATTCACCGCGCTCCAAACTGGGGACGCTCCTGCCAGAGTTTCCAAATGTCAAAGACCTAAATTTGCCTGCCAGCCTGCCAGAAGAGAGGGTAAACAGGAGTTTTAAAAGTCCATCCTTACAGCCCCCCCACTCCCTGCCATCTCACCATCTCTGCGCCCCCTCTGGCTCCAGCCTTTTATCTGCCCCAGGACCTTCACTGGGTTTGCATTTAGAGAAGGACCTTGAGGATTTATATGCTGGCTCCTCGCTAACTCTTAATCTTTTGGGGGAGATAATAAGATCTAGCAATGGACAAAGGACAGGCACTAGCTGTCCGGCTTTTAAAGAGGGGCCATGATTTTAAATGGTTTGTGTTTTGCTGATCTCTAAAGCTCGTTTTATATTACTTTGCTCCAGCCTAGACCTGTAACATATATTTATTGGTTCACATGCTTTGGTACAAGATTTATTTTCTTGTTTTTGTAACACTTTTTTTTGTTTCCCCTGAAGAGACAAAAAGCTATTAGTTTTGTGATGCAATTAGATTAATCGTTCGTTGTTGCCCGTAGGTGTCAACCTTCATCATGATGTACAGAACGCACTGTCAGAGGATACTGGACACTGTTATTCGAGCCAACTTTGATGAGGCAAGGTTTCTTCTGTTTTACAGATGTTTTACTTAGCATCCAAATCTGTCTCAACAAAAAGTTGATAATTCCTGTAGCTGAACTTTAATTTGCTGTAATTCTCAATATTAAGGTGTGTGTGGTACTTTCAGGTCCAAAGCTTCTTACTGCACTTCTGGCAGGGCATGCCGCCCCACATGCTCCCTGTCCTCGGCTCCACCACGGTGGTGAACATAGTTGGTGTTTGTGACTCTATCTTATACAAGGCCATCTCTGGGGTGCTGATGCCCACTGTCCTGCAAGCACTGCCTGATAGGTGAGCATGCTTCACTGCTCTTTACCGCTACACACATTAATGTCCTGGTTATCATTTATTTCAGTGAATTAAGCTTTTCTCTTCTGATAATACCATGTACTTTAAAGGTGTATGGACTTCTTACTATACTATACATTTTACTATATTATACTGCTATATAAGCAGTGTCATTTCGGTGTATTATTGTGTAAAAAACCTAATGATCAGCATACACATGAGTGAGGTTTGCTTACATTTATTTTGCAGCAACAATTTGTATAAACTTCACTCTAACGGTAGTAGTTTACAGTAGAAATGTGAGAGAATTAAATTGTTGTCTGGAAGCACAATTCAAAATGTGGCTTATTGAGAAATTTAAATGTGAGGCTGAAATGATTTGTCAATTACTTAAATTGGTTAATCGTCATATGATTTTTCAGGTAAAAACGCCCTAGATCATCTGGATCCAGCTTCCCAAATGTGATGATTTGCTGTTTTTCTCTGTCACATGTTAAAGTAAACTGAATATGTTGAGTGTTATCCTTGGAAACAGCATTTTGACTGAAGGTCCAATTACTGTCTTTTTCTGTAACTTTTTCCCACACGTCAGTCTTCCTCAGCAGATTGAAGTTGCTCAGTTGAATGTATTTATGTTTTTGTGGGACAAAAGAAGTCCTCTGAAGGCCTCATCTTTCGTTCTGGGATTTATTGTTTTGCAACATTTTATTAATGGATTATTTAAGAGAGTAATTATCAGTTATGAAAAATCAATAACGAAAGTTGTTGCTGTAATTAAATGAATTATGAATGGTGTCAACGATCTAAATTGTGCATCTGTTCCCTCATCCACACAGTTTGACTCAGGTTATCCGAAAATTTGCCAAACAGCTCGACGAGTGGCTAAAAATAGCACTTCACGACCTTCCTGAAAACCTGAGGAATATCAAATTTGAATGTAAGTATAAAATCCACATCTCATCATAACGATTTGTGTCTTGAAAATATAGATGCTACATTTGTGTTTTTAAACAGAAAGTTCAAATGATGACACTCACAGGTTTAACCATATTTTTTCTCCTTTTTTTGTTTCCAGTGTCCAGGAGATTTTCTCAGATTCTAAAGCGGCAAACATCATTAAACCATCTATGTCAGGTGCCTATCATAGTCTGAATGTTTTTTAATAAAATCCATGTGAACAAACAAAGCTGATAAGGGATATGGGTATGCTTGTGTAAGTAATATTGTTGATTTATCTGTCCCAAGGCATCGCGGACTGTGATAAACAGTGCCGACATCACCTTTCAAATGCTGGAGGACTGGAGGAATGTGGACTTGAACAGCATCACCAAGCAGACACTTTACACCATGGAGGACTCACAAGAGGAGCACAGGCAGCTTATTATCCACTGTAAGTCTACGCATTTTAAATTGATTGCACTCTTCAGACACGCAGCCAGACAGAGAACTACACGATACTGCCACACAAACAACACAGGGGGACAATCATTCCCACGACCAGCAGAGTCAATGCATTAATGGATGGAGACTAAAAGGTTACACAAGTTCACTCTCCTCTGAAACACCCTGTGGAGCATCTCCAATTCACTCCAGCCTCACTCCTCTGAATCAGTCCTGATGGGATCAGAGGTCACAGATACAAGTAGAAGTTGTTGCATAAAGCCGCCATTTGCATCCAAATTTGTCAGTTTTTTTAGCTTTCAAGTGATGTAAAATACTGACGTCCTCCCTCTTGTCGCAGTGTATCAGGAGTTTGACCGTCTTTTGGAGGAGCAGTCTCCGATCGAGGCATACATTGAGTGGCTGGACTCCATGGTGGACCGCTGTGTCGTCAAGGTCAGACAGCAAATACTTTTTTTCACTCATTTCTGGAAACAGGTGTGATCTGACTCAGCATTTTTGCATAAAGTATCTATCTTTTGTTCAGGTTGCACAGATTAAAGTTTATATATTTTTTCCTATTTGATACTGAGGAGTGATTTTAACTAAATGTTTGAAGTCTTTGCACAGCAGAAGTCTTATTACTTTGCCCTTTAAAAGACACATGTGGCTGAAAGCCACTCTTCTCTGCATGTCTTTCTTCCACAGAGGCACTTACGTTGCAATCCTCCCAGTTAATGATGTCTTCAAGCTTCCCATTTGCGTCCATTATGTGCCAGATATGGGCTTGTAAAATTTGGTCGCCCTGGCAACGTCTTGGACTCCCCAGACAATAGTTCAATAGGAAGGCGTGTCCCTGGGGGCAAATTAAATAGTTGACTTGTTGACATGTTTTTCGTTCCTGAGGGTTAAGCCCCAATGTGGACCTAGGGGTTAATTCTGCCCCGGCATCCCAACCCTTCCCCCTCTTTTCTCATGGAAATGTTCTCTCTAGGTGGCAGGGAAGAGGCCCGGGTGCCTGAAGAAGGTGGCCCAGCAGTTTCTTCTGATGTGGTCGTGTTTCGGTACCAGAGTCATCCGGGATATGACCCTCCACAGCGCGCCCAGCTTTGGTGAGCTGCTAATGCTTTGTCATCATTCCTTAATGCAACGGAAGTATACAGCTCTGACAGAAAAGTTAGGTATATTTATGATGCCATACACTTACAAGGGCCCACACAACACAGTCTTATAAGATGCCAAAAATACCATGGTGAAACATATGTCAGACAAAAACATAACATCTTACATTGCAAACAAAGAGCTTTGTCATCCATCTCAGACTCCACAAATAAAACCTGCCACAATAAAGGTTCCTTTCGTAAAATACTATAAGCTCTTATAATCATCCAGAAGTGGGCATTTCACTAAAAAGTGTGGCCCTTAAGTCATAATATTGAATAATAAAACATTAAATTCACTTTGTCTTCAGTCTTTCCTCTTCAAGGAGAACATTATTTCTGTAGCTTTATCTGATGGTCTAATCTAATCTACCTGAACGTAACTGTGCACTTTAAGGAAAATGAAAATGAATAAAAACATACTAAACTAAGGATTTCATATCACTAATACAGGATGTCCATGTAAAAGTTACACATACCCCCGCTGATGGCCAAAGCTGGTGTACAAATTCCATACAGGTTCAGTGCAATTAAATAAACATTGTAGAATTGCTCTCCTGTATGAAACTAAAGTCTGAAATAAGGAGAGTGGAGAAACAAGTCAAATGGCTGCTTTAATTGCTTGTTGTGCACGACCAAGGTTTGCAGTAAGTGAAGTTGTAAAAATGAAAGAAAAGAAAATGGCTTTTCTTTCCTCTACTTGTGTCCTTTGGTGCTGTCTGTGAATATCAAAGACACAGCTGGTTGCAGTGTTTTGATAAAGCAGGTCTCTGTGCACAAACAGCTAATTAACAAAAGCCACCCCTCCCCTCTCCCGATGCGTTTGCCCGGCTTTTCCATTTTATGACCGGTCAGTATTACACCCCGCTCCCTTGAATAGCCGCAAGTGTTTATTATGCGCACGGCGGCTGCAGCGACAGACAACAATGACACAATTGTGACACTCACTCACATGCCACGGTCTCATCTTCCGTGCGACCCCGGGGTCAGCTGCCATATTTTTGGCGCTGACTTGGTACACGGAAAGAATCGCACTTGCTTCTTTTTTAATGACAGCGACCATCCTGTCCGCCTGTAGGATGTGATGTCATCACTCGGATGCTTTTAGAAACACTTAATGGTCTTCATCATTTTTGTCCTATCCCAAAACATGGCTAGCCTTTTGTTTTGTTTCCACACTGTCACCAAGTTAATCTGTCACTTCCACATAACCTCCTGGACTTCTTCCACTGTGTAAAGCTCATCCTGTCTCTTTGTCTGCAGGGTCCTTCCACCTGATCCACCTCATGTTTGATGATTATGTGCTTTACCTGCTGGAGTCCCTGCACTGCCAGGAGAAGGCCAACGACCTCATGAGGGCCATGAAGGGAGAGGGCAGCACAGGTGAGACCGCTTCCTGGAGGCCTAAGGAATTATTAATGACAGTGCAGCTACATAAAGGTCTAGTGTAGTAGTTTGTCAAGAAATTAAGTTGCAGAATAAGAAGATTTTTCCAAGAATTATGTGCTGTTATTGGTTTCAATTGAATTCATTTTAAGTGCTTTTTCCAAGCAGAAATCCCAAACATTCAGTGGTTTCACTTCATGAATTGTGTGGATTTGCTGTGATAATAAACTAAATAGCTTTGGTTTTGGACTGTTGGTCAGTCAAAACAAGCAAACTGAAGACATCCCCTTGGGCTTGAGGAAATTACAATGTACATTTTTCACGATCTTCGAAAACGATTTGCACGAAACGGTAATGATGACTGATTATTGTTTTATATGCCTTTCCTTTAAAAATGAACTGGTTTCTCTTTGGAGCTCCCTCTGAAGAAGAAAACAAAGTATAAAATTATATTTACTTTACACTTTGAAGCCTCAAACTACTGATGTCATGAGAATCGTGTGAGCCTATGGGGTCTCCAGTGCTCAGCTGAGGTAGTTTAGTCTTTTAGTCCAATAATGTACTATTACAGGTTACTCAATGGTAGCGACATGAGTTTCTTCTCTTCATCTTCCTACACAGTGCGGCAAAGTGTGAATTGTGCTGACTGTCTGTAAATGCTTATATCCAAACATTTATATATGCAGTATAATAAGTCCATAAATGGCTGTCAGTCTGCGAAAAACCTGATAAGGCATGATAGGAAACAGTCTGCATTATCACTCGATTTTGTACACATAGTTCATATGCTTTACCTTCATGTATGTGTTTTACTTGTACACATTCACGTACACCTAGTTCTCAAATTAGCTGCTTTATTTGGCTTGCAGCACAAAACACGGTCGCAGTATTTAATGGTTTGTCCTCTCTTGACACCTTCAGCAGAGAGAGAGGAGGAATTCACACTGACAGAAACCACCCCCACCTCTCCATCTCCAGGATCCTTCTCTCCCGCTCGGTCGGTCCACTCTGTGGGAGTTCCCTCGGCCAGCTCCCCCATAGCAGCCGTGTCCCCGGAGTACACCGGAGTCACCTCCACCACAGGTGAGACAGGCCTCGCAATCACACACAGATATCCTAGATAAGCAGAAGTCTCACCGCACATAGTTTCTCTGCACCAACACATTTGTCTCTGTGTCCATATATTCGTCTACCAGGCGCTGTTCAGTCATATACCTGGTCCCTTACATACACAGTGACAACAGCCGGCGGCTCCACTCCAGAGGCCGGACAGCAGCTGTCCTGTATGAGGAGCAGCGCTCCAGTCCCACCTCCATCCCCCGCCCACCGGATGCCAGTCTACGCCCACAGAGAGGAGCATGGGTAATGATGATTTTAGAGTTAAAATTCTTTTTCAAGGCATTTAGAATACTTTGTTGGAAAACTTTGTTGATTTTTGTTGGAGAATTAATATAATAATAATAATAATAATAATAAATGAACTTTCTTACTCCATTCTAGGTATACTGGTAGCTACAACTATGGCAGCTATGCCAACCAGCATCCTCACTCAATCCAGAGCCAGTATCCCAGTCTGGCCCATGAGCCGGCGATCCCAGCCCCCCTACACTACTCCGCCTACCACCGGTCGTCTGCACAGGTCAGTGCCAGTCACCCAAATACTGAGGTTTAATAGCATTTTCTTTCCTCATCTGTGAACTAAGGATGTATTTTGACCAAACCAGAATGTAAATGTAAAGAAATAAATTAATTTGCTTAGTGAGGCAAAAACAATCATTTTAAATCCATTTGAAAAATTTAGAATAATTTTAAATCCATTATTCATATGGGGATTCCCTTATCCCTTATTCCCTTAAGTTTTGCTACTGTGTGTGGATACAGGACCTGTTTTGTTTGTTACTCTTTGATAAGTAGAAGAAAAAATAAAAACAGTAAAAGTGGCAAAAACATGGGATGAAAATACAATTACAACAATTACTCCATTCAAAATTGTGTATAATTAATGGTACAGAAGTATTGAATTAGTATTAACATTGATTTAAACATTCAAAAGTGAAACTAATCATTATACAAAATGAGCCATTTCAGAGTGTAATGTGATATTATGTGTGTTATTATTATTGATGCATAATATATGAGGTGTATTTTAAAGTTGCAGTTGATCAAGGGGGACCATATTTAAGCTACATACCGTTTACATACAAGATTATATATTTTATAAGATTATATATTTTGTATGTAAAACCTTAATTGAGTACCTGTAGTTGGCAGGTAAATGCAGTGCAGTAAAAAGCTGAATATTTCTTCTGTGAAATGTGGTGGAATAGAAGTATAAAGTAGTAGTAGTAAATTAGAGTCCTCGAGTAAATATGGTGTCTCTTTCCACCGGTGAGAACAGTACAGTGAAAGCTGCAGGTCATGCTGATGTCCAAAGAGAGAGATGAAATTCAGAGGCCATTTAGTCAAATAACAAAAACAAGATGGCTATGATGTTTGCAAATAATGTGTGTGAATATGAGTGTGTGTAGGTCTAAATTGTACTTCAGAACTGCCCTTTTAAGAGAGTAAATAGGGGGCTGAAGATTTACACGTGAGAAAAAAGGTTATTAGGATGAGATGGAGTCTGATGTTACAGCTGGTGTAGCGACCGGTGTGCGTTTACTCTTTTGATGGTAATTTCCTGTCAAGGACCCTCCAGCCTCCTCTGCCTTTACAGTGGGAGGAGATCAGCTGGGCCTCAGCGGTCGCAGTGTTTCTAAAAGTCTCCGAATCACCCTCTCCACACAGCGGAAGCAGACAGTGAAAGGTGGCGCGGCCGGGGCCAAGAGGGGCCCTGCTCTGTTACTCCTCTTTCCAGCTCTCAATAGTCTCTTCATCTGTTTGAGCCAGTAGCCACAGAGCAGGGCAAGGGGGCGGTTATTAAAATATTGTTATTCAATGGTCTCTTTTCTGCTTGTGAACAAGGGGCAGCTGAGCCGTCTGTTCTGCTCTCTGACCTGCACTGACTGTCTTTTTCCATGCTGTGATCCCTCATAATGGAATCGACTGTCGTGTTTATATTTAGTGAGAAAAGGGGTAAAGGGTCCTACTTCCACTTTTTTTTTTAAATCTGTCTGAGCTTAAAACGGGCACAATGCCTGTGCTTTGTCTGAGTGAGAAGTTGGGGATGGAACTGAGACGAACAGAAAACTTTGTTGGATGCCCATCTGTCCAAAATATTCATATCAACTGGGATATTTAGTCAGAGCTGTTTGGGCTCAGTCACCACAGGCAACAAAAAACACTTTTTCAGCTGATGTCTAATTTTCTTAAGTGGCTTCATTTTCTATTTTGACCACTGTGGTACAACTTGTGAAGCAATTTCCCCTGACAGGAAATTACAATCTGCAGGGTCAGGTTCACACCCAACGCTACAGGGCTAGCACAGCATCAAAAATGATATCAGCAGGGCTAAAGCTACCTTTAGGGACACTTAGGTCATGTTCTCTATGAATGTTTATATACTACAATTAAAAAGTTACACATGGTGGGCATTTTATAGGCTGATTCCAAGCTGTCCTTTTCAGGTTTTTTGAGTCAGTATGTTAAAATTTGATCACTTTTAGGCTAATTAGTAAATAAATGATTGATATTTCCCCACCAGTTTATTCCTGGCGTTGTGGAGAGGGCCGCGTACCTTTATTAAAGGAATAGTTTGGGGAAAGCACTTATTTATACAGTAATAAGAGAAGATTGATACCCCTCTCAAATCTGTCGATAAATATGAAGCTACAGCCAGCAGCTGATTAGCTTAGCTTCGCAAAGAAGACTGGAAACAGTTCGCTTGGCTCTGTCCAAAGGTAACAAAGTCTGCCTGCCAGCACCTCTGAAGCTCAGTAATTAACATGTCATATCTTGTTTGTTTAATCTACACAAAAACCAACAGTGTGAAAACACTGTTTTACCGAGGGTTTGGGTCAGACTATTTATTCCCTGGGACAGAGCCATGCTAGCTGTTTCTAGTCTTTATGCTAAGCTAAACTAACTGGCTGCTGGCTGCAGCTTCATATTTAACAGACAGATTTGAGACTGGTATCAATCTTCTCATATAACCCTCCACCAGAAAGCCAATAATCCTGTTTTCCTTCTTATTCCTTTCTAGGAATTAAAATTCAAAGACTGTATCATTTAACAGTAAACTGAATAATTAAAGAAGATAGAATGATAGAAGAAGATAAATATGAAATAAAATAAGACAAAAATTAAATCTTATTTTTTGGTGTCAACTTAAAATTTCCAAAGGTGTAAGTGGTGCATTTGGGGAACTTGGACTCATGACCTCAGTATTTCTGAAGTCCTAGCTATGGAAATTAGAGAGAAAACACATAATGAAAGCCCTGTATTGATCAGTAACCGCTCAGCAATAAGTGATGTTCATGTCCAAAATTCTGATACTTAAAACTAAAATTGTCTGCCAAATCTGATCTGAATTTCTTAATATTAATGTAGACTTTACAGGCGTCTGCTCCTTGAGCTCTTTTGGCAAACTTGTTGTAAAGTTTTTTGCATGAACTCCCTTACATATTCTACAAAGTTTGCAATGATCTAATCCTGAGCTGAAACAATTGGTCGATTAATTGATAAGTCAATTCACAGATACCAGAATATAGATAGATAGATAACAGAACTTGTTTCCTCTTCTTCTCTTCCACAGTACCAGCTCAACGGCCAGATGTCTCGAATGGAGCCGTGCTTGATGGGCAGCACACCTCGGTTGCACCCTGCACCCGTCGCCCCCCGGTGGCCAGATGTGTCGCCAGCTAACAGCTGTTACACCAGCCCACCTATGCATTCATCCCGCTATGCCACTTCTGGGGACATGTACTCTCCCCTGGGCCCGCGCAGGAACTCAGAGTACGAACACTCGCAACATTTCCCCGGCTTTGCCTACATCAACGGAGAGGCTACCACAGGCTGGGCAAAATAGCCTGCAAACTCTTCTTTGGATAGCTGTATACAAGCTGCAGGCCTGCCAAACTGGTGGATGCAAAGTCTCTGAACACTTCCAATCAAGTATATCAGAAAAGGAGGAGCAGAGGGTGGAGAGTACCAATGCAAGGTAATAGGAATCATGGTATGGACGTACTGACAATTTGAAAAGACTCATGACATTAACCACTCTGATGATTGTGGTGTAATATGTGCTGAGGTTTAATGAAATTTCAACAATTGATGTTTTTGCTCACTGCTGGAAGAAAAAAAATCAATTAAAATCATATAGATTGTCAAAACTTGCAGCAAAATCATTTTAAGAGTGCAATGCTGCTGCCAAGCTGTGCCTTTGTTTTAAGGAATGTACACCTCTGCCAGAGTTTCCCTCGTCAGTCTCACAAGTCAGCACACAGATCATCCGACCAACTCTCAGTCGGTTTTGTCAGTGACTGGCGGATCAGTGTGCTGTAAGCTTTTACTGACACCAGTACAATCTCAGTGACACCGCTGTCTCCTCTTCTTGCTCAGCACTGTGCAGCATCTTGTCATGGGCTCGTCGCAGCAGATTTGTTTGCTGTAGGATGTGGATGAACTGTTCTGCCTTAACGTTCTTTTGAAACAGTGGCAAAAAGCCAAAACATACAACGTCATATAAACTCATGAAAGACCTTGTTATTGTTAAGGTGTCTACATCTTGGATAATTTTTTTTAATAATTGAATGCTGTGACTCAAAAAGAATTGTATCCTGTCGCAAGCCTTTTTGCTGTTTTCCTGTGACAATGTACTATATATATCTATATCTATATCTATATATCTATCTATATATATATATATATATATATATATATATATATATATATGTACATATATATATATAGTATGTATTTTCTGTAACTTTGTAACATGGTGTATCCTTTATTTTCTATGTTACAATTGGTACTTTGTTCTCTGTTTTGTATGGTTAGTACGCATTAACTTAGGGTTGTGTGTTTTATAATGCACTCAAGGCTACCGAGGACCTATTACCCTATGGGTATTTATAAAAAGGGAAAATATCAAAGTGTACAGTAACATGAAGTCTAGTCACTTTCTGTAAATAAAAGCACTGGAAACCGTCTGTGGTGACTGTTAAACTATCACAGTTGAAACTGATTTGTATGTGGGAAAAATGTTGCCACATAAATAATTTCACAATTTAAAACAGTGAGTCATCTTTGTCAAATCGTCTTCTTTTTCAACCCTTTCTTCATTCTTTCTGTGTAAAAGTGAAAAAAATCATGCACATTATTATAACCATCATTGTTAGCGCTGGAGCAAAGTCTTAACTGACATTGATAGGTCCTGCTCTTTCTACAC
The DNA here is from genome assembly GCF_021292245.1 of Micropterus dolomieu. Classification (NCBI taxonomy): domain Eukaryota; kingdom Metazoa; phylum Chordata; class Actinopteri; order Centrarchiformes; family Centrarchidae; genus Micropterus; species Micropterus dolomieu. The sequence goes on along the minus strand of NC_060171.1, from coordinate 20,752,533 downwards.
TTTCTATGCCTAACACAGCCATTATTGATCAAGTTTTTAATAGAATTATTTAAGGTAGATTTCACTAATTTACCAAATATGTTTACTTTATAACTACTGATTAACTACTACTTGTTAGCCTTCCCTATGTTCCAAGTCTAAATTTTGATGTTGGAAAAGGAAAAACATTTTGGAGGTCGTCTGAGCTGATTTTTACCTCGGCAGTGGCAACACTGTGGGGGGTTGGGCCAGTAGCACATGGGCCACACTACAGAAAGAATTACATTTCTATAGAGAGAATGTCCTGCTGTGCTGGGGTCATTGCACCTCAGTCCCGTAACCTTTGACCTCTGACCTCTGCCGAGGTTTGTATTTATTGGAACATAGATCTTCTGTGTTGTGTCTCTCTGAAATCCTCCAGGATTGACAACAGAGACTTTGAATGCAGAAAAAATGGCAACCCACTATTGTGATTTAATCACCTGACCTGAGTGTCAATATCAATATCCGCTGAAGATTTCAGAGGAAGATTTGTGATCCTGGGTGTGCACAAGGACGTCACTGTCAGCTGTGAAAAACGTGCTGCCAGACCAGAAGGTTTAATCTCTGATGTCACCAAAACACTGCTTATACAGTGGTTTTAACAAGTACCTCCGTTTTTATTTTTAAAAACTAGTTAGTTAATTCTAGTATACGTCTTCTATGATCTAGAATTTCTTTGAATTAAACTAATAAAGAAAGAATCAAGAGATGAATCTGAAAATATAAGATTATAATATAATTTCAAGTTTCAAAGTAGGTTTATTGATTTGAAACTTACAGTATTTATACATGAATAGTGTAAAAATGTGTCAATGGATGAATAAAAACACGTATTACAAACAAATTTCACATGCCGAGATTCATTTTCCATTGTTAAGGGTCATGAAGGGAAACTGACCTGTGGGAACATTTATCAGAAGGAAAACAGACACACTTGAAGTTATTGATAGTTTAGATTCTCCATGTGCAAGTCTTCGGTTGGTCTGTTGAAGAGGAGGATTAATCAGACATGTAGAAAACACGCAAGCTCCACACAGAAACAACTAAAGTTCAAACACTGGAGGTTGTTAATTTGAGGTAAGTTTCAGAGTCTGTATGAAAGCTGTGTATCATGTGTCATAAACAATATAGTCTTATATTTTCTAAATTTATAAAAACAATGAGACAATTGTGGTAAATCTGAAGAATCTATTTACTGCCTCATAAAACCTGAAATAAGAATAAACATTTACTTAATTTGTGATGCCTCACAGATGTACCAACAACACCTCCAGTTATATAGGTATATATATATATTTATTCAAATAAGCTTAAATGTAGAACTCCAGATTTTTTTTTTTTTTAGGCCACATAGTCAGTATTCACAGTTCACAGGCTGAACATGATATTCCTGAGTTAAACAAATTAAAGCAGTCATGTTTGTTAATTTCTCAGTAACAGATCTGACTGTCACAGAGGAATAAGTACACGTACATAAGCTTTTAACACCAGAAGTGACTGTGGCAACCCAAACCACTGACAGGAAAATATTCTGTGACAGAATCGCTGACTTTCATCCTTAGATTAATATGTCTCTGTGTGTAAAATATTGTACTGCATTATTATTTATTATACCTGCATACTAATTCATTCATTGTCATGTCCCTTGTTTGTGTGGTCTTTTTCACAATATCCCAAAAGTTAGGTACCGATGCCATTTACACATGCAGATTCACCATGTTTCCTGCCTGGAAACTGTAAATGTGTACAGTACTGAATAAACCCAGCGGAGAGCAGGACAGCCCATCAGGCGGAGACAGTCAGGGGAGTTTCCCTGTTGACAGCAGAAGACCTGACGGTAACACACACACACACACACACACAGCTAGCCGGCCAGCTAGCTAGCTAGCTGCACAGCACCCATTGGTCACGTCAAAATCAAGCAAACCATCAGCTTTCTTCAGATATCAGCCATGGATTTAAATAATATGTTGTCGCGACTTGAAAGTGCCAACGAAGAGGAAGTCGAGAAGCTTCTGAAGCAGTATAATCAGGAGGTGAGTCGCGGCTCTGCTCGTCTTTCCATCAACAAACGGCGGCGCTAACGTCGCTAGCTAGCAAAGCTGCTAGCTTTGAGTCGGCTACTAGCCAACGAAGCAACTATGTTGGCACTGTCATATGATTTCTAATGGTGTATCGTTAAACATATCATACCCATACCTATGTATGAGGCAAACAGGGCGTTGATGCGTTGTTTGCGTACGTAATGCTGATAATGCTACTACTGCCTGCTCACAAAACCATGTTGCTAAGTTATTCAGAAATATTTGCAAACAGATATTTCTTGGAGGTCTCTAGGAAATCTAATGACATTTAAATGCGTTTCAAAGAGGTTGGGGTTTATTTGTAATACGGCGTGTTTAATATGTCTGTGACAGGTCAGACTGAGTTGTTTAGTGTCAATAATGAGCATCTTATCTGTTTCAGAACAGTCGCACCTTCGCCTTTGACCAAAAGGAAGAAACCCTGCGGAGTGTAAGTACTACTTATGGGAGCAGCTGGCTATTAGACGATCCAGGTACCTCAGATATGCTATAATGTGTAATCCTTTCACTCTGTGTCATAGAAACTGTGTCAGAGTGTGTTGGCAGTACTTGGGAGGCAGGCGCAGCCCAGCTGTCAGAAGACATGTCTGGAGACACTCCGCATCCTGTCCAGAGACAAGCGTATCCTCGCACCTGTAGCCACCAAGGAGGGCATGCTGATCCTGGGAAGGATGGCGGGGCTGCATGCTGGAGAGGAAGGATGTGATAACGAGAAAAGCTCTCAGGAAGACGCCCAGTCAGAGGAGGAGGAGAGGGTGGTGGTGGAGGCCTTGAAGTGCCTATGCAATGTGGTGTACAACAGTCCTGCAGCTCAGAAGGTTAGTGTAGACGTGCAGCTGGCTCATGGCCTGTGTGCCACCCTGCGTACGGCCCGCACATGGCACCACGAGGTGGGCCTGTTCACACTTCGCCTTCTCTTCCTGCTGTCTGCATTGAGACCTGATGTGAGAGGGGTTTTGAGGAGAGAATTGCATGCTGTGAGACTGCTGACAGAGGTGCTGGAGCACACCCTTGATGTGCGCTGGGTCGGTCCCTATGAAGCTGCCCCTCCAGAGCCGCAGGCCCTGCCCATGCCTGCAGAGGACAATGAGCGAACAATGGAAGCACTCAAAGCCTTGTTCAACGTCACACTGTCTGAGGCTGGTGGTGAGGTGAGTGTATTGTAGAGTAAAGGTTCAAGTTGCAAGTATGTATGAAAGGGTTGGGAGTAGGTCAGCTGCGCATCACCAGAAACGTAAATATTTATGGCTCAGTCATTTGCTCAGTTACAGATTAGTCTGCCCTGGACCACAGAGATCATACAACTCTTCCCCCCACAACTTCCAAATGATATCTCTCACTAACCATTTGGCCTCTTTACGTCTTTCTGAGCAACACACTCAGCAATTTACCGTCAGTGGCTCTTAGCACGTCAGCTGAATCCCTGAAATGTAAACATTCAGCACAGCACAATACTCTGCAACCACTCAAAATGTCTACAGAGAAGGTTCATTTAGGGAGGGCCTATACTTCAACACAGAGCTTTTGCGTATTTTCCGATCTTATCCACCAATGACGTCTTTTTTTAAAAACAGTTTGAAGTCAGTTTCATAAAAGCCTTTTATAGGCGTCCATCTTCGACTGGTTTTGAAATAGTTCCACTTGATCACGAAATACAGGAGTAACAGGTTGCCCTCACCAAAATACCCTTCTCTTTTTTACTTTAACATTCAAGTTGTGTACTAAACATAGTGTCAGATCAGTCGCTTTCACTGATATCCCATTCAGCATAGGTCTTTTTCCCAACAGACATTATGACTGGTCATAGTAGGAAGAGTGTGATAGTGAGTCACCGTGTGTTATTATTTACACTTGTGTTTTTATTTGTGTGACAAAATGTAATATCTCTTTACACAATATCACCGTCCAGCACTAGACTGCGTTTATTTGACACACTAGCTCTCTCTTTCATAGACTTCACACTAGTGTTGTAGTACTTGAGACCAGTCTTAATATCACTTTTTGATGGTCTTGGTCTCGTCTCGGACTCGACTGCATTTGTACTCGGCCTTGTCTCAGTCTCAGACATTGAGGACTCGGGATTTTATTTTAAGATCAGTCAAGACCGTAACTTTGGGAATATCAATAAATTGCTTTTGCATTGTTTGATTTATTTGTTAACATCCTAACTTTGATGGATGTAAAACATATTGCTTTTAAATGCTACCAATAACCCTGATAAAAAAGGGGTTGTTACTGTTCACGACTGTCTCCCGTCCCCGCGATGGTAAGCATGGAAAAGGCGCGTTGAATTAAGAAGCTTACGTTGATTTCAGCTGTTAGTGTTTGTATGGGTGTTTTAATAGGAATGCTGATCTTTCAGATCAGTTTGAGAAGTACCTATGATCTCATTCCACATTTTATTGTGTGTCATGTAATGCAGGGAACTGCTCTTGGTCTTGACTCGGTCTCGCCCTCCTTCGGTCTTGGTCTCGACTTAGTCTCAGCCCCTAAAACTCTTGGTCTTGTCTCAGTCTCAATAAACTCTGGTCTTGGTCTTGACTTGGTCTCGGTTTGGGTGATCTTTACTACTACAACACTACTACAGGCCAAAAAGCTTTGTCATCCTCTGAGTGAAATAGGATGATATTTGCTATATGTGCTTTTGGACCAATGTGTGAAGTATATATTATATTTTATTGTCATTGATTTCGATTATGATGACGTTATTATGTAGTTTGGCCCCGATCAGACTGAAAGCGCGTTGCAGGTTCGAAAAAGCGAGGCACACATCAATGCCTTTTGTGGTTGAATTTGGAAAAGATCAGTGCCTGGTTTTTTTTTGTTTTTGTTTTTTGTTTTTTAAATGTTGCTAGGCAACCACCGAGTTGCTCCAGAGGTGTGCGACCTCTGACATGTATAGCAATTGTAAGTCGCAATGGAAAAAGCGTCAGCTAAATGAATAAATGTAATGTAATGATCGGGGCCTAAGAATGTATTTTAAGTAATAATCTGTTTGTGTGTGTGTGTGTGTGTGTGTGTGTGTGTGTGTGTGTGTGTGTGTGTGTGTCTATATATCTATATATATATATATATATATATATATTCAATTCACAAAAATAAAAATTATTTTACAAAAGAAAAATCTAAATCAGATCAGTATTTGGTGTGACCAACTTTTGCCTTCAAAACATTCATCAGTTCTTCTCTGTACACTTGCACAAAGTTAGAACTCGGCTGTTTTCAGCCATTTCTGAGCTGATGGCACTGTAAGCATGATGTGTCTTTCATCTGCTGCAGTAAATTTCTTTGGACGACCAACAAACAACCCTAACCCTAAACTTTGCCTGTTTCTTTGTGCTTCTTCAAAAGAGCTTGGACAGCACATCTGGAAACCCCTGTCTGTCTGGGAGAGAGCTTGCTGATGCAGAATAACTACCTTGTGTCTTGTTGCTGTGCTCAGACTTGCCATGGTGTATGACTTTTGACAGTAACCTGCTTCAGCAGCCTCACCTTGTTAGCTGAGTTTGGCTGTTCCTCACCCAGTTGTATTCCTATTACACAGCAGTTTCTGTGTCCGTTAATGATTGTGTTTCAACCTACATATTGAATTTACGATCATTAGCAGCTGTTTAGTATAATTGTTTAATCATGCACCTGCCTACAAAATACCTCCCTTTATTTAGAAGAATTGATGCTTTTTTGAAGGCAAAGGGTGATTGATTTTTCTACTTTAAGCTCACTTTGTATTCTGTAAATTGACAAACATAATCTGTTAACATGTCTATTTTTGAAAATACTCTTTGCTACCAGGTTCCTGACCTTTTCCCTTATTGTTTTGCTTTACCTCTTAACAATAAAACTGTAAATGTAAATGCTCCGTACTTGTATAGCGCCTTTCTAGTCTTTTCGACCACTCAAAGCGCTTTTACACTACATCTGCATTCACCAGTCACACACATTCATACACTGAGCCTAAGTGCTCAAACGGAAATTAACAGTCACACTCATTCAAATCGGGGTTCAGTATCTTGCCCAAGGACACTTCGACACGCAACCAGGGGGAGCCAGGGATTGAACCGCCGACCTTCCGATTAACGGCCAACCCGCGCTACCTCCTGAGCCACAGCCGCCCCTGTCTGCTTGGAATTAACGTATCTGTACATCCTTGATTTTATAGGAGGACGACCACCAGTTCCGACTCATCACTGCCATCCTGCGTCATCTGTTGATGCTGAAGACTGAGACGGAGGAGAAAACAGAGGAAGCACACAGGTCTGTTCCTCACTCCTCTTAATATTTTAATCTATTTTTGTAAGATACACTGTGCACAAGGCGCTCTCCATTTAGCAACTTTTGAAAGGACGCAAAACAAGCATGAAATGGCCCAGTCCCATGATGTTTCATGACTTTCAGTATGTAAATGTGTGTCCTCACTTCTATATTTGGTGATTGTGCTTTACTCGAATGCTGCTGTTGAGCCAAACTTTATTTGAAACTGATTTGCATAGAAAAGCACACCGATTGAGGACGTGCTGCCACCACTCAGTAAACTAACTTGTACCCATGTGAGAGGCTGAGTGTCCTGCAGGCAGCTGTGAGTGAGCGACATTAAGCCATTAAGACTGATAGCCCACAGTCCGATAGCACACTGCAGCATCATGGGGAAAAGGGCGAAAGAGACATTTCTTTGGAGCCTCGTTGGGTGTTTCATCTTCTAAATGTTCTTAGCTGTCGTAATACTGCAGCAGTATTTTCTATGCTAATTTAATGCAGGAATGCCAAGAATCTGTGGCCATTAACTGAAATTTAAACAATGTCTTGTATAAGTGACTGATGTTCCTCTTGACCTGTCAAGTCGTGGCTCAACTGGGAGTTTGGCCCCTTTTGATCAACAGATCAACATAACTCTGCTGTAGTTTGTTGGAATGTGACAGATCTCATCTAAATGAAATTGTGGAGTGTCTTTAAAAGACATTTCACAAACATTCTCACAGTATAAAACACGGCACACTAAAATACAATATTGATATTTGGCCTTGGCAGTATTCACCATAATCAGCCAGCTTTGTCCTCCATCGGTGCTGCCAAGACAACAGCTTTTTGTCTTTTCAAATTCACCATTTTACAAGTTCTCTCTCTCATCCAAAATCTTTCTCATTGTTTGCCTCTAATTGGCTATTGCCGGTCTTCTCAGACAAAATTAATCTAAAATCATACTAAGTAGATACAAATTTAAAACTCTAGGCATGCTTGATGAATCTACCTACAGTAAAGGAGGTATAATTTTCTGTTTACTATACACAGCTGGGGATGGTAAACAGAGCACAAATTACAGTTCAGTTCAGTTGTGAATGACATAAATATCAACATAGATTTGTGTAGAATTAACAATGTGGCACAGATGGGAGTTAGATGAAATGATTTGACACTTAAAAGCTCCCCATCAGCTGTTCCAAAATGTAGATTAAAACCAGAGGTGATTGGTCCTTTGCCATGAGGGGTACTTGACTTGACTGTCTCAGGCAAAATGTTCCAAAGCTTTCATCTATTAATCATCTTATTCAGTTTTTAAACCTCATTTGGACTTTTTGGCAGTTGCATCTCAGAAACGGATGATTTGATTTGTCCCTTTTTATTTACTGGACTGTAAATGTTTCTTTTGATCTAAGATCTAAGTAATTAAAACCTTGGGGTTTTTTTTGTTTGTTTTGTCTCCAGCCATGCCGTCAATCTACTGAATAACCTGCCTGTGTCCTGCCTTGACAAGCTAATCGACGTGCCCGTCCAGGGAGGACTAGAGAAATATGGTGGTAAAAACATGGATGCAGTCCAGGTGTTACTGGACTTCATGGAGAAAAGGATTGACAAGGTAAAGTTCATCCTCTGCAGCGAATATAGAGAGGACTGGCTGCATCGTTTTCACACTGAAAGTTACTGATTATTTGTATCTCTTTATGTGTTGTTGATAGTTAATATAAAACTGTGGTATGTCCTAAAAAAAGAGGGGTAAGAATGTTGAAGTAGACATTAGTGAGTACATTTAAATCTGTTGTAATTGACACTTTAGGACATAACAGACATATTTCGAGCTTAAATTAAACATTATTGCCAACATAGGCAAACTCACACGCAGTAAGCAAAGAAACACATCTTTGTGATATTTTGCATCTATTTGATATTTGAAAGTAGTGCTGAACCTGGAATCCCTCAGATCTGATCCTTGGCCTAGCAGAACAAAAATACACTCACAATAGCCCCTTTTCCACTGCACGGTACCAGCTCGACTCGCCTCGACTCTACTCGCTTTTTTTTGCTTTTCCATTGTGGAAAAGTTGTACCTGCTTCAAGGTACTTTTTTTCGTATCACCTCTGTCGAGGTTCCAACGAGCTGAAGCGATACTAAAATGTGGTGTAAAAACACGGCAGACTACTGATTGGTCAGAGAGAATCATCACTATTCACTGCATCATCATTGCGCACGCCGGACAGAGGCCATCAACAGAAACTTTTATATTTTACAATTTTCGTATGTTATTTCATCACTAAATCCACTTCCAAGTTTTGAGGTGAGAAATCAGCTGTGTAGATTTTGAATATTCATAGTTTTACGAAAAGTGATGGCGGAACAAAAATGTGCTTCAAAGTTTTCGGAGTTGAGGAGCCCCGCAAGTGGCGGCGGTGGAAGCCTGCACCAACCTGTGGGAGGAAGCCGGCTAGCCGCCGCTCACAGAGCCCTCTGGTCCCACCATCACACAGACTGCTGCAGCAGCAATGGCAGAGGAAAACACAGCTGTAAGGTTTTGATCTGTCTTTACATTCTAAGTAATGCTGAAACATTTGAACTTAAATCAAGAGAAAGCTGTGTGAGGGTCGCTGGTGTGTGTGTTGCGTTGAACATTACATCGCGGCAGTTGTGTGTGGCACTATCTCTGGGTAATATCTGCAATGGAAAACGGAGGACGGGCGAGGCGAGTTGAGCTGGTAATGGAAAAACGGCAAATGACTACACACAAAGCTTTACCACATGTCGTTCAGGTTCTCATCTACCCATCCCGCCTTTATCTCGTGATCCTTCATGTTTACCCCCGAGGGCACTGCTGAATAAAATCTATCCATTGTTTCAGCTTGTGAAGTGTCTGTGGTTTGTGTCACCTCAAGCAGGGCTCCAACTACAAAGAGGGTTTGACTCCGGTGCTCAGCCTCTTGACTGAAGGATCCAGGAAACACAGGGAGATCCGCATTTATATCAAAGCTCAGGTACAGAAGTTGCCAACGGATTTAAACAGAGATAATAAACTTTGACACTTTTTGTGCCCTGCCTTCCCTGCGGAAGTGTCTGAGTAAACTACTGAAGTCTTACCGGGATCCCAACGTGTGTGTGTGTGTGTGTGTGTGTGTGTGTTATGTATTAGTCAGTGACTAGGTTATAGTGACAGAAAATATAATCTGAACTAATTATAATCCCTGCATCTTCAGGTACTTCCCCCACTGAAAGATGTGAAGATCAGGCCGGAGATTGGCACTGCCGTCAGAAACAAGTTGGTCCGCCTTATGACACATGTCGACATGGGTGTGAAGCAGACGGCTGCAGAGTTTCTCTTTGTCCTCTGCAAAGAAAGCGGTGAGTGAGCTGGGGGCGGGGGGCGGGGGGCGGCAGGCAGTGGTCGGGTCATGGGAGGAACATTGGGGAGAGCTTCAGAAAAGCAGGAATGGTGCCTCTAGTTGGGTCTAATTGTTGAAGTAGTGCACTGCCAGATGCATGATCGTTACATAACTGTATCTACAGCACGGGTCATCCTCGCACACGAACATTTATATGTAACTCTTCACAATCTTGTGTATCTGTGGCCTCGTCTTGCAGTGGACAACCTGTTAAAGTACACGGGATATGGAAACGCAGCGGGGCTCCTGGTGGCTCGAGGACTTCTTGCAGGAGGGAGAGGAGAGACAGAGTACTCCGAAGATGAAGAAGACTCAGACACAGAGGAATACAAATCTGCAAAACCCTTGTGAGTGCTCTACACAGGGCTTAGAATAATAGTAATAATAAGCATTGGTGATCCGACGTCAACTTGTTTAATACATTAACGTGTATGCATTGATAATGAATGAATCCGTTTGCAGCTGTACATTAAGCTCGCTTGTGTGCTTGTTCCAGCATCAACCCCATCACCGGTCATGTGGAGGAGCCGATGCCGAACCCCATCGAAGAGATGACAGAGGAGCAGAAGGAGTACGAAGCCCAGAAACTTGTCAACATGTTTGACAAGTTGTCAAGGTGAATACACTAAACTAGGAAGTATTCAGAGAGATAATAACTTGTTTGTTTTTATGGAGCAGGGTCTGTTGCCTGACTTTCCATCAGATTTAATTAAAATCTGCTGATACCTGCTAACAGACAAACAACAAAATGATGCCACAGAAGTCTTTGACAAATAATAATTTGTGTTCTTTTGCAAAGGCTCGACTAAGATGATGAACTTTTTCAGTTTGAACAACTGTTGCTTCCCCTGCTCAAATTATATTATTTATTGTTTCCTCTGCAAAGAGCCCTGCTGCATTTGTGTTGACCTTTCCTTAGTGAGCAGAGGCCAATGTTCGTCAAGCACCATGTCTGTTCAAAAGGTAACGACGAGCTCGCTCCCTGCCAACCGATTCATCAAAGGAAGAATCTCTTGCCGTTAGCTTCAATTAGGCCTGGACTTTGAGCACGCCGCAGCATTCAGCTGGAGTAAAATGGAGGCTGCCGGCACGCCACCGCAGCATCTTTACCATGGCTTTGTTAATTATCACCTAATTGGCTCGCACAGTCGGTTTGTCGGCCCTGGTTCCTTTATGTGCCACAGTCAGGTTTTTAATAACACGTGTCCTGACTTTATTCTTCTCATTTTGAGGAGCCATTCGTTGGCCAGACAGGGAGTGGACTGAGACAGAGGCACATCTAGACAAAGCAATTTGGGTGGAACGTGGCCGAAGAGGAAGAGACACGTTTGAACAAATGAGCAGACGTAAGAAAGCTGACCTCATTGTTAAGCCAAAGAGGGGGTTGAGCTGTAATGAGGCGCGTGTGCCCACAAGAGGAAGATTCCTTTCCTCTTTCTTCTCTTTCTCTGATGTGATTATGAAGGAGAGGTGCTTCCTCAGTACAGGCTCTAAGGAGATCGTTCAGAGTCCTGCAAGAATGCACTCCCCTAACTGCTTAACAGGTCCTCCAATTAGCACATATTCTGCACCCACCACATCTTACATCTGCCAGACCCCCCGGTCCACTGCTGAGGAGGAGAGGAGGGTTTGTTTTTGTTATTTACTCTAATTGGGAGAGGTGATGTTACATGTTTTTGTTTATTTTGTCTTGTTAGTCCTCAGTTTACCTGCTAAGTTTGACTAGTGACATAAGGCTGTGAGGCTGGTGGCGCTCTCTACAGGTTTTATCGCTGAATAGATGCTGAAATATTTTCAGATTTCACCACGTCTCCTCCATCCCCCATTTAAAGAACTTAACCTGTAGATTTCCCAGGATACGTTCAGTTTAATTGCAGGAATCAGTAGGAATTACATGGACATTTATATTTGAATCTCTTTCAAATTAATGCAAATGGGTCCTTTTTAAATCTTTTAAGGGTAATTCGCTGATAAATCATCTTAGAGGAAGTGGTGCCAAACAGTGCAGGTATAATTGGATTAGGATGAAGGGGCAGCCGTGGTTTTGAAGAGATTAGTCCGAGCGCTGATCCTGTAATTAAACTCCCACAGGAGAGGAGGGGAGAGAGGATGGCCAGACAAGGGCGAGCGTCCATGAAGCGGGGGGTTCTCGGGTGAGGGTCCTCGAGTTTTGGATGTAAGAGAGTAAAGATGTACAAATGAAAGCCCTCTTAAGACTGTCTGTGGATACAAAGGGTCCTGAACAGAGTTCAGGTTTTGTCTATAAGTTTGTTTAAAGTTAGTCATGTCCATTCATATGTTTGCTATGTGGCAACCTTCTGATCTAACCCCTTTCCATCTACCAAGTGGGCATCTCTGATTTTTTTCTTTTTGTGTCCACAGGCAGAATGTGATCCGGCCAATGGGGGTCAGGCCCGACGGGACCTTAGCACCGCTTGAAGAAACTCTCTGTGATGCGCCTGAAGACAACTCAGGATCAGACTCTGACTAGTACTCGGCCCACCTAGGCCACATTTTCCAGGCTAAGCTGACTAGATCTGTGTCCCATCTCAAGGGTGGATCCTTTGAAGGATGGTGCCCACAAAGGTGGGTTCTTCAGAGGAGCAAGAACCTGGCTGAACTTGTGCCTACACCCTAAACGCATCTAGTGTCACAGAAACAGTGTAGAGCAGAAATCAGTCAAAAGATCCACACGCTGTCCAGATAACTCCCTATGAATCACACTCCATTAACTTTAATGTCTTGGTAGATATCAGGACAATGTGTGGATCTACTCTTACAGAAACCCAAAGTAAAGTAGTTCAGACCCCCGCTTTTCAATTTGTATCACCAGGAAGTTTAGATGATTTAGAAAGCGGTTTCATGAAACCTGAGTGAACTTAAAGATTTTTGTTTTACTGCAACAAATGCAGCACAGCTGGCAAGTGTGTGACATGGTAACAGTAAATGTATCCATAGTTCTATTTATCTGTAAGTCAGGCATCCATTATTTACACCTTGCAGTGTAACAGCCCGTTAGACGTCTTCAGTCTACAAATGTAACTTCTGATGATCCATCCCTGAACTGGGACAGAGGTCAACATGTCACAGCACACTCCGGCCCCGTCGCAGCTGTGAGCCATTCTCCAAAGTGGAAGTGGACTTGATGTGTGACAGACTCTACTGCGGCATCATAATGCATAGGAGGCCTCTGTGGTTACCGTTGCATCTTCATCATTTATTTTATTGCTCCGTAAGTTGAGAAAACGGCTGATAATGTGGTCTTTGCTGGATCATCTCACTGAAAGCACTGTTCTTATGCGTTATTCAGTCTGAATAATCATTCCTTCACCTGAGCTTTTGTTTTTCCACTTTAAAGTTGAATTATTTTTCTTCTACATGATTATACACTCTTTGTATTTCTAGATAATTTATGTGCACATTATACACACACGCACACACACATTTAAACATGAAATCATTGTATCAGCCGCTGCATCACTAGTACTTGGTTTGAAATCATGGGGCCTGTCCAGTATGGACCACGGAATTGATGTATATTTAGTAATCAGGCAGTGTCAGTGTGGATAGTTTAACTTGCAGCTCACAGTGAGTCTATATTTGGTTGTGTAACTATGATGAATGCTGCACATCAGTTAGTCACCAAGGAAACTTTCTGAATTCAGGGCTTTTTGGCTTACTGTCGTGTCAATGAAAGGTGTTCTGGACACGAAGACTTGTTCTTTTCATTTCAAAGTGAGACTTCAAATGGAAAGATGCACCACTTTCCCGTGGTGGATAATCACAAACAGATTGTTTCTGCCTGTTGTGGATTCTTGACAAAGCAATGTGTAATGATTGTTTTCTAATCCATGTTACTTTTGCCAAATCTGCATGATCAGTTGTCAGTAATGGGATTTTTTTTCTAGATTGAAATTTTTGCTAATTTTATATAAATACACTAGTTTAGTATATGTATAAACTGAACATTATTTCTTTGTGTTTGGTACAATTTAAATTAATGTATAGGTTGCCAGGTCTGAAATCAGCTGCACGGTTGGTTATGACTTCACAACAGGTTTAAACCCTAAACTGAAATCCTCCTTTGGATTACTAATACATTTATTGTAAAAAAAAAAAAGGCTGATTACAATCCAGAGAAACCGAGTATTTCTTTAACCCTAGAACGTGTCATTATTACAGTAATATTAAATAATCATGAGCACACTTTTCACATGGCCTGTGAATCACCACTACTGCCTACTCATACACAGAATAACTCATAAGTAGAATATTTAATTGATCTGGAGTTGGCTTCACACTGGCACAAAAGACCCAACTCAGCATTTAGAGTCACCCTCCTGAATTTCATATGAGTATTAAGTTGTTTTTTTTTTTTTAAAAGGTCAGATATTCAGATGGTTTACAAATAAGGGAAAACCAACATTAAGTGTCTTAATGAGGTGTTGAGCCACCACAAGCCAACAACTTCAAGAACAACTTCCGTGCTCCTTGTCCGCAGAAGACCAGAGCATTCGTTTCACAGGATTTTGATATTTATCAAACCATTTGGTTTGTTTCTCCACTCATTTCTTCAGGTTTATCCCTTTAATATTTCCGTATGCATCTGTAGATCACACATGTTTTTTTTGTGTTCCTATGTAAACACCTTCTTTTTCCCCCCTCCACAAACATAGTGGGATAAATCCAAATTGCATGTGAATCACTTCTGGAAAGAATACATTATGGGAACAGTTTCTTTTACACATTCTTTACATACTGTAAATAGCACCACACTTATTTTGTGTAGCGAGGCTTCCACTGAAATGTTAATAAACTGGAGAATAAAAATAGTTGTTTTTGGATCCAAACAACATAAAGGACAGAAGAAACACAAAATACGTAATCCTTTTATTAAGATACAGTGTCGTGCTGATATAAAACAACATTAACAAGTTTACTGACATGAGACGTATAAAACGATTTTTGTTACATGGCTCATTTATTTACTAGTGTTCTAGATGGATCCTCCCTCGATAATAAGTGCTTTCAATGTTTGTTGAAGGTTGATAAACTGTATTAGATATGATTTTTTGATTTACATATAAACATGACGCACTTGATTCTCAGATGAAGAGGTAATAAGAACAAAAAACATTTTGCCACTACCAGAACTTTACCAGATAAACAGTAACATGTATACAGTTAACAGGAGAACAGTCTTAGTGCGAAATAAGGAGAGTAGAAACTCAAACCTTTCCAGTGCCATCGTTTATGAAATGTACAGACTCAGTTGCTCAGATTGGATGATGCAGAGCTCTTGCTGTCCGTCTCCGAGTCAGTCTCCTCGCTGCCGCTGCTGGCTACTCTTTGAGCTCCTGGTCTGGACGTCTCCATCCTACCTGGAGGCTCTGAAGCTCCTCTGCTCTGGCAAGGTGTCTGAACACTAACCGACAGAGGGTTGCTTATTAAAGTAGGGATGCTCTGCAGAGAGGGAAATCATAGCCATAGTTAGCCTAAGTGTTAGAGACAGTTTACCCATCAAAGTCTGTTGGGAAGTTCTACCGTATATGTGAAATAAAATTGTATAAAGCCTTGACTCCAGAAGAAGCTGCACAAAATCTGATAGATTGCCTCAAGTGATGTCACTTGTTGGGTTGCATTATGGGTAACATAAGTGCCAGGTTTTGACAAGGAAGAATAATTGTGTGGAATAAAAAATGTTTTTAAAAAAAGGCCAATGGCTGTGTCTGAAATCACCATTCACTAACTACTCTGTACTCCCTATAAAGTGAGCTCACATAATGAAAACAACACTGTCGGACACTACTCTTATCATTATTCCGGCACCGTTAATTATGTTATTGCCGTCGGACAATCAGTTGGACTGTTCAGCGCAATGCATGATGGTATATGGGGCTTGGTTAGTGACCATCGGTTGTACACTACTTTTCAAAATGCATTCTGGGATACTTTAAGTCCATTATAAATGGTATAATTCTCACTAAACATTCGGACAGCACTATAAAATGGCGAGCTCACTATATAGTCCACTATATAGTGAGAATTGATGATTTTGGACACAGCCAATATGTCTGGTTCTTCATCAGTTGTTAACTGTATTGTGAATCTGACAAAGTTAAAGGGGCACAACAGAAAATCAGTGGAGTGCTCTTTTTAAGTTCCATAACTATCTCCACTGGCTTGGGATTATATTAATATTATCACTAGGTTTAATAAAGAACCCAAACAGACGTGCAAAACCCGAAGAAGTTCTTTAAAGGTCTAGTGCTTATGAACCCACCAGTGTTTCCTGACTCCCCATCAGCTCTTCAATCTCATCGCTCCAGCCGAGAATCTCTGCAAACCTCCGTACTGTATCCTCCAGATCACCCAGCTCCATGTGGTCTCCTCTTCGCCGTGGGACCTTCTCAAAGGGACCCACAGCGTGTCGGTTCAGGAGGAGACGTGGAACAGTGGAGCGCACAGTGTTCACAAGGCTGGCAAATGGCTCGATCTGAAACAATTCATTTTTGTTCAGATATAACTGAGCTCAGAAAATGTGAGAACTCATAAAATGTACTAGAAACCCATTTAAAGGACTGAATACAGATACCGTATAAAAAAAATGTACCTGTAAAGACGTGCCCATTATAATCAGCAGGTCCGCTTTGGGGAAGTCTTTAGTGTGGAGGAAATACTTCTGAGGAAGGTCCTCTCCAAAAAACACAACATCAGGTTTGACTGTTGCAGCGCAGAAGGTGCATATGGGGACGTTGTCATTCATTATAGCATGCTGTGAAATAAGGAAGCATTACTGTGGCATCAAATGCAGTGAACTGTTAAATTTGAATGTTTGTTCACCATGGGGTCGGCTGTACCTTAGCCTCCTCAGCAGGGTACGCAGTGTAGCACAGGTGACAGGAAGCTGTAGCAAAACTACCGTGAGCCTCCACAAGTTTGTCATCTGGAATGCCACACACTGTGAAGAAAGTTATTCCATATTAAGACGGACATTAAGAGCAAATGACGACATCAATTCTGGACTGCAGATCTTTTTTTATTAAATTTTTTATATCACACACATTAAGTGTAAAGTGCACAGATTGGCACATGTTCAGAGGCCACCACATCAGTCTTGAGGAATATACATCAGTGACATCATAAAACAGCAAATGTGTTGATGTGGTGATCATAAAGACATTAAAATCACTCCCTAACCAGAAAGCCATGAAGAATGGAAAGGCGAGGGCTCTACCCAGAGCCAAAAAGGCTGCTTTTCGGTCAGCTGTCAAGCGAGCATACAGCACCATCAGAGTGAGACTTAAAGCTGGCATCAAGGAGGCGAGGCGGAGATATCAGCAGAGACTGGAGAGAGACCTCAACACCAAAGATACGTGGCAGGCGATCAAAAACAGCACAGCCTACAAAAGCAGGAGCATCATGTGTGAGGCCACATTACCAGATAAACACATTTTATGCTTGCCTTGATCTCCTCAACACTGAGGCAGCTGTAAAGTCTTTCCACCTCCAGAAGAATGGCAAACAACACCACCTACATCAGCATGATGTTTGTGGATTCCACCTCAGTGGAGCTGAACTGGGAATAAGCATCACATCATAACATCTCTACGTTGGTGAAGAAAGCGCAGAAACGGCTGCATTTCTTTAGGAAACTTAAGGTTGAATTCCCGTGCCAGGTTGTTGTTAACATTTGCAGAGGAGCAATAGAAAGCCTCCTGACTGGAAACATCACTAACTGGCATAGGATGTGCACAGCCCAGGACTGAAGGGCTCTGCAGCAGGTTGGTACCCATCTCCTGAGCGTCAATGATATCAGTGAGGTGAGATGCCTACTCAGAGCCCAAAGTAAAAACCAAAGGACAGTAACCACCCTGCCACAGCCTGTTCACTCTGCTTTCGTCTGGCAAGAGATACAGAAGTACTCTACCGTGTATATCTAGGAATTATTTCTCCACCATCTTGTGCTTATCGTTTTTGTATATAATGTTTGTTATTGTATTATAAAGAAAACTGCAACATAATCTCGTTAAACAACCTGTGTTGTGAAATGATAAATTAATCTCCCTTGTATGTTAATGGTAATTAATGTACGTTGTCCCTGATAAATAAATAAAGTAAAAACAAATAAGCAAATGTCTTCAGTGACCATAATCATTTTAATTTCTGTTTACATTTAATGTATGAAATGATGGGTATTGTATTCAACTTGCCCACAGTTTAATTTAATCTATTTCTGGCAGTTTTTTGTTCCTTTTAAAGATGTCACTCACATTTCTCCAGCCCGTCAATGTTCTGGGTGTACATTCGGAGCAGCAGGCCTTTGTGATGAAGCATCCGGATGAAGTAGTGTATGTAGTTGGGTCGGTGGCTGCCGGGATACAGAGCCTTGGCTAGGGAGAAGAAAGGCTGCGGGTCGTTTGAGAAGTAGTCGATGTTGAAAATAGCTTCTGGGTAAGGGATGTTGTACTTCTCCAAATTGGCGTAAAGACCTGTTCCTGGAGTTCTGAAAATGTACAGATTTTGAAATGTGTACTAAAGGACAGCTAACAGTGTCTTGCTCATAAATAAAGGGTTAAATATCTTTTTAGGAAACACTCACCCGAGGAAACCAGAGCCGATCTGTTCTTAAGGTTTAGAGTGGAACTGAACAAGACTTGTAATAGTCAATAGATGAAGAGCGACACCAACCTGAAGTCTGGGATGCCGCTGGCTGTGCTGATTCCTGCTCCGGCCACCACCACCACATTCTTACAGCGGCCGAGCTTCACCAGCCGAGCCACAGAGGCCAGACCGCCCCGGGATGATGACTTGGCAGCACACGCAGACAGACTGTGCTCATCAGATCTGGACCCAGAGGACTGATCAGCCTGCACAGGGTCACTCGTGCCTTTGGACATCTTTCCATTACTGGAGATCATGCCAAGGAAAGACATGAAAAACTCCTGATTATATGGGACGATCCCCAACGTTAGATTAGTTAATGTATAACCAGAAGACATAATGTCCCCAAACAGGATTTTTCAGACACTTTAGGGAAATTAGGTATTCTATAAAGAACGGTACAATATTACGGATTGTCAGTCATATAATGCTAGCAGCATTATAGCAGGTTTATTCACAAATCTTGGACCACTTTAATATATTGCTGCTTCCACTCTGACCAGCAGATTTGTACCTGGGATGCCTTTGTTTTGTTTCCTGTATGTACAAATGTGTACTTGAAGTGTGGCCTGTAATGTTTGCTTTTCCTAATCATTTATCTTTTTTTAAAAGTTACTGTAATATGTTCTCACCTTATAGGTAAACCGTCCTGCCCGCTCACACTCATCTGACTGAGGTCCTGGGCCAGAGCAGAGCCCGTCTGCTTCTTTCGTAGTTTGCCATACGGACCAGGTCCAGAGTCCTGGGTCTCTGCCGGGACTGTGTGCCTGGCCTGGGAGCTGGAGCTGCGGGTCATCCTGGTGACTGGAGGCTTAGGGGCTTTTTTATCCCAGCTGGACCGGTTCATTCCAACACCTGTTGACAGCAAGAAAAATAAATAAATAAATGAAACATCACTGTTTGAATACACATTTCCTTTGCTCTGAGCAGTCAGCTCTAAATGACATTTGTATGTCAGGCCATACACACACTTTTTTTTTTTTTTTTTTTTTTTTTTTTTAAAATTGTGTCATTTGGAAAATATGGGCTTGATTGCTTGTGTATTTTCTTTTTATTTCCTTTTTTGCCCCCCCACTGACTGCACTAATTATATATTGACTTGTTTTCAGTGATTTGCTTTCCATTTGCTCTCCCTCCTTTCCCTCCAGCTTCTGTGTCCCATATTTAAAAAGCTGTTACACTGAAATCATCGTGACATCCTCCTTTTCTCTTCACTCCCTTTGCACAGAGAGAAGCTGAAATGTTTTAAAACTGTCAAACTGTTGAACAAAAGGTAATGGCTGCAATATATTTAGCAACCCCCCCCTCCCCCCCTCTGCTCCTCAGCAGCTATGCTAATACAGTCCACAGCTGTGGCAGCTTTACTGCTCAGGGAAAGCAGAGGGTAGAGCCCAGAGGTGGGGGGTGAGAGTTTAAAAAGAGGGGTGGCAGAGGTGAAAGGGAACCGTAGATTGACTGTGTGTCAACAAACCCAGCTGGAAGAGAAAAGAGGATGCCCTCTAACGGCCCCCTCAAACTGAGAAAAAGAGGGAGGTGGGGGTGCAGAGATAAATGATACGGAGGCGGGATTCAATAAAGAGGGAGCAGAGGAGTAGAAGAGGAGAGAACGGAGAGGAGGAGGGGGGATTCTTTTCCAAAGCTATTCTAGGCCTTCAAACAACTTCCATGAGGAATGAGTGTGAGTGATCAGGGAGAGGCAGCGAAAAAGAAAACAAAAGAGCTACAACCCATAAAACATGACTGCTTCAGAGGGCAACAGGAAGATAAGACAGGCTTTTCTCAGCAGCACCTTATCGCCCTCCGGAGGGGATGGTAGAGGAGGACAAGGGTCAATGAAGGCTTACGGAGTGGCAACATGGCCAAAATGAGTGATGTGATGAGTAGTCTGAAAGCTTTTCTTAAATTGCTAAACTAACTTTTAAAGAAAGTTAGTGATTACCAAGCTTAAAACTGATGTAAATTAGTTTGTATACAACCCTCTGAACCATTAAAAAAAAAAAAATAATTCTCAGAGCTACTGTCATTTAAGGCACTCAATCTTCTTTCACTTTGCCTTCTCAAAGGCTGAAGCCCCCACATTACTGTTTTTTCCCCCCTGCACATCCTAAGGAACTATTAAAAACAGCGGGAGGGCGAGGGTCTTGGCTTTTGTCTGGGCTCCTCTCAAAAAGAGACACTGCCGAGTACAGACAATAAATCACCAGCCCAGTTATTAAGGTCTCACACAGATGGTTAGGTAGTAGCAGCAGACACAATGTGTCACATAAAGACTACACACAGGTGTATTGCTCCTTGGATATTACAGATTTACTAAATTAAACTTGGCTCATATTAAGAGAGGAGAAACTTGAACATGGGAGAGAAAGCCTAACAGTCAGCGTGGCTGGAGAAAACTGTGGTGAGGACACGGCGCTGGCAGGTCTGCAGGAATAACACCCAGTCAAAACAGCCGCAAAGGGCAATGTTCAAAACAAAGTCCCAGGCACAGGTGCAAAAAGTTATTTTTTATTAGATCAAACTGTCTTTCAGTGTTTTAAATTTCCACTTTATCTGGTAAAGCTCTAATTGTGCAACAAATGCCATTATTATTCTTTAATGATAAAAAATCCCTGTATAAATAACAAAAGGCTTAAAAAAGGATTTGAGAGCCCCCCGCTCCCCTTGCTAGGCCTTCCACAGTACTTTTTCCTCACAGCTCTCCGCAGTTGAAAAGCTGAGCTCAGTGTGTCCCAGTACTGGACCACCAGGAGTGTAGCTGCTCACATGAGGGTTACAGTTATCTAATTAGGACAGGCCTAAAACACCGGGCACACCTCGGTGCTCACAATTACACCCCCCCCCCCCACAAAAGTCAGGATGGATAATCCTTTGACGCTAGAACCCAAAAACTAAACACCAGCAAAGAGAATCAGAAAAAAAGCTTTTCAGAACAACAAAAATGCCACATTCTCCGACATGTACTGTTCATTGACGAAGCAAAAGAACTTTCTGTCTGAAATGCTGCAACAATGTGAGGTAGGAAAAAAAGCACAATTCTTCAAAAAAGGAGACAGATAAAAGCAATAATATAATAATTTTCTACTTTGCAAACAGCTCCTTCCATACAGATAATAACAAAGGGTCTCCTTTTAGATATTACAATCTCCACTTAAGATTCAATGGTGATACAATGAGAGTTTTGTCAGTGAACATGTGGATGCAGTTAAATCTGTGGTCTCACAATTGATGTATTTTTTAAATCATGAGAGAATATGTTAAGGTTTTTTTTGGTTTGTTTAATTTATAAAATTCAATATAATGACGATAATAATCACAACTTGCCAGTTCACATAGGTGTATTGTACATGGCTAATTAGACTCACCATGAAACTGCGTAAAAAAAAAAATGTAGCACTGTTGTCAAAAGGTCTGAGATTCAAGCCCCTCTTCGGCCAAAATGTATGCTGGTCACTGCAGTCACTGGCCTTACAATTGGAGATGGTTGATTAGGGTTGTTTAGGTTCTTGAATGTGCATTGAAGCATTGTTTTTTTAAAGCTAAACATGCAGAAAGCACTCAACATGCAATATACGCATGTTCCTGGATTGAAAATATGGTTTATAACGTTTACCCGCTTAAAGCCTTCGCACAGATTTACAACAGAACAGGATTTTTTTTCACAGCAGACATTTTGACAAATCACAGCAGGAAAAGCAGAGGCTGCAACTTGCAATTATTTTCCTTATAAGTTGAACTGACAATTATTTTAACCTGTAAAATGTCAGAAGCAGTGAAATTTACAAAGTTACAAAGCCCAAGGTGACGTTTAAAATAAAACAAAAAGGAAAAAGAAACAAATCATCACATTTGAGACGGTCGAGCCAGAAAACTTTTGGCTTTTTTTGCTTGAACGTACAAATGATTAATCAATTATCTGTTCTAGATTAATTTTCTATCAATTGACAAAATTTTCTATTCTTGTCAAAATATGAAATGCAATTCAAACAACAATCTTGATTTCAACAACAGATCAACTGGTCAAATGTCGACCTTTCAGTTCAACAATCACTTGAAAATACCTCTAAATTACTACAAATCCAGTTTACATTCTTCATTAGATTACATTAATACATCCATCGTCAACCGCTTATCCTGTGTACAGGGTCGCGGAGGGCCTGGAGCCAATCCCAGCTGGCACCGGGCGAGAGGTTGGGTACAACCTGGACAGGTCGACAGTTCATCGCACAAACAACCACTCACATTCAGACCTAAGGGGCAAATTAGAGTCGTCAATTAACCTAGCCTGCATGTCTTTGGATGGTGGGAGGAAGCCAAAACACCCGAAGAGAACCCGTGCAGATATGGGGAGAACATGAAACCCCACCCACAAAGGCCTGGGACCACCAGGACCTTCTTGCTGTGAATACCAAAAGCAGTATTTTAAAGATCTTTTTTTAAATATTTTGTTAAATTATGCTATTGACTAAACATTAAATAAATCCTAAATTAGAGCCATTAAATAAAGAGTTGATGCATCCAAAATCCAATCCTCATTCACAGTCAACAGCAGCAGCCTGAACCTGCAGAGTCTCTTTCTCCCCAGAGATGTGAGCGTTAAAAATATATACCTGCTGCCTCTGGAGTAACATGTCAGCTGTGTCTTAAAGGGGATTTGGTTAAGTTTAATGAGGGGCTTCCCCCCTGCAACCCCACCATTTAACCCTCCACTTAGAGCAGAATTGAGGACAGCCGACTTTGATCTCTGCTGCCCCCTCCTCTCCTTCCCTCCCGACACAGGAATGGCAACAGGCAGCCTGGTCACCATGGAAAGCTCTTCATTACTTAGTTGGAGAGGCAACAGCTCTCAGTTCTCCATCCCCACCTGCTTACGAATGACTTATCACTCCGTGTAGCATCTTTGTTGGACTCTCAATTGACACAAAGCAGAGAGTCCTAATTTGTGTTTATATATTGTTTGCTCTCACGGGGTGGGGGGTGGGTGGGTGCCAGAGAGCCAATTTCACCCAGTGGGTTGATGGCTAACTAATGACTCTTATCCCGCTGCTCCTCTGAGGACGTCCCAGCCCCTAAATTAAACACCAATCTACCAATAATGGGATGTGATGTTATTTGTACAACAATGTGGATTCTGTGGGAAGAGGGGATCTGAAAATAAGGTGTGCTTTCACAAAAGGTGTTAAGCCACCACTCACTACACTGCGCACAGGAACGTACAACAAAATAAAGGCTAGGTAATTAAAGTTATTTAAAATCATCCGGGGACGCAACAAACCACTTTTCATTATGAATTCATTTGCAATTACTTATTCGATTGACCGCGGAACTGTTTAGTCTCAAAAATGTAAAATGTTGCTTGTTTTTGTTGTAGTTTAAACCCACCAATAGGTATTGATATATACTGACATTGTATTAAACCAGGCAGAGATCAGCAACTATTTGAAATCTTTGATTGGAGAAAAAAAAAAGTTTTTATGGTTGTTTTTTAGTTGTCAATTGACTAATTAATTGGACTAATCCAACCGTGAGTCTTGTTTGCAGAATAGGCCTTTAAAAAAAAAAACACAATACTTAACTTTTATTTAAAGATAAAAGGAATGCTACCTGTTAGCAACGGTTTGACTAACTTTGTGTGACCAAATCCTGATTTAAACAGGAACCACTTTTGGATGTGCAGAGTGTTTCCACTGCTACACCAAGTGCTGTATGAATTCAGGCACTCCAGCATCAGGTCTTCTAGAGGAGTTACTAACAGTGAGGCTACACTGGCACCTGCTGGAACCTAAATCTCATTACACATGAGAACCAGTAAGGGCTGCATGCTCTGTGGGAACTCTAACTTACATGGGATGGCTCCATTAATTACACCATGTTTAATAAGTTTAGTTTACTGCGACACAGACAGCCAAACCAAACCTGATTGGCTGTTTAGAGCAAAGTCTGAGTGGAAGCAAATATAGACCATGTTTAATAAGCAAATACAGTCAATAAACAGCCATTAGTGTTGGTAACACCAGGACAGAGATTTCATAGCACGAAATGAGGATAGTAGATTATGCCTCCAACATGATTTGATTCATTGATGAGCAGAAAGTTATTTATTATATTGATTAGAGCTGCAACGATTAATCGATTCCTTTTTAACTATTAAATTAATCTGCAATTATTCTGGCAATCAATTTTGTTAAGGAATTAAGGGGTAGAACAACACTGGTTTTCCCGGTCATGATACTGAGTTTCCCAAGGTCGAGATTATCTTTATTTTGTTTTATTTTATTTTATTTTATTACAGACAGACTGGCTCGCTCTATGTAGAAAGTGTTGCATATGGCTTAAGTGACACACAATGTGTCTTGATTAAACAAATAACCTCTTCACACATGTATAGAGGGGTGAACAATAACCATATCTGGACTCTTAGTGAATCTCTGTAGGTCTAGGACGGATAAATATTCCCCAACAGGAAGTATCCTTCAGATTTGATGTTGGCATTCAATGTGTTCGTTGTTTGTCGGCACTGCATCTTATCGGCCTAGTGTCAATAAATCTCAGTCTCAGTCTCTGAAACTTCTTCATCACACCTAAACCTGGCTCACAATATTCAGTTTCGAGTAGATTAAGAAAAAATGTCTGATAAATCTCCAAATTATTTGATTTCTAGGGCAATGAATGTCATTTGAGCTTTGAAGCTTCGACAATTAACAGTGAATAATCGAAGCTTCGACGGCATTGTGCACGGTGTCCTGGTGGCGTTACCGACTGTGTTACGCCAGCTGTAATCGAGATACAGCTAGCCTATGTATTTCATAGATTAAAACAGAACACCACAAGGAGGAGAGAGACTGGAGTTAGATAAAAAGAAGAATATTTGTCATTGTCATCAATCACTTTAAAGTGCTCCCACAGAGCTGAGGGCTTCATTGTTTTCCCTTTGATGTGAACGGGAGCGTCAAGTTCACTGCTGTGGGCAGAGGTCAGGCATGCAGAAAAAAAAAAAGAAGAAAAAATATTCTATATTCGAATCCCAAAACTGAAAATCAAATGTGTACCCAACAATCGATCATTTGAATATTCAGGTCCAGCCCTACGGATTTCAGCTTCTCAAATATTTTCTGCCTTCATTTGGCCTCTATGATAGTAAAGTGAACATCGTTGGGTTGTTGACAAAACAATACATTTTTAGGACATCACCTTGGGCTTTGAGAAACACTGAACATTTTTCACCCTATTATGGACCAAACAACTTATCAATTAATCATGAAAATGACTGACGGGCCAACTGATATTGAAAATAATCAATAGTTGCAGCCCTAATATTGATCATTGAGTAAAAAGTTTCTCACTTTATAAAATAAACAACATTTTGTTGTTTTAGCTGCATATTAAACTGAGTAAGGAATGTTGTTGTGGACCGAATTGTTTTTACCTTTGAGACAGTGGTTTTGTACATGTTAAGACATTTTTGTAAGAGATTACGATTAATGTAAAAAGACCACACATTTGCTTTATGTGCAGAGGACCATCTGCATCTGGACATATACGGAGTAAGTTTCATCACCGTGTTCTACTACTCCACCTGTTGCATTGAAAAATCCACAATTTATGAAAATGCAAATACGTAAATACAAACGTTTAACTACTGGACACAAAACGTCTCCATCCTGACCTGGAGGTTTCAGGTTTCCACATCACATGCGTTAAGTTGCATATTGAACCACGACTGGCTTTCAAACCAGCTGTGATATTACAAGTCGAAATCAGTCGCTCGTAAATACACGTCTTCAATAAAAAGGAGAGCTCAGAGAAACTTTCCCTCTTCAGCAGCTGGAGGTGAAAACAGCCTTCTAGTGTCAAAGTCTGCACGGACATTGAGCTGCACAGCCGAGCTCAAACATCCAAGTGAAGTAACAATAGTGGTGGAAAGTAAGTACTTAAGTACAATTTTGAGATATTATTATTGGTGAAGAATATTACTTCTATCTATCCCTTTGTGAAATGCATAAGCTACATGCCAGTAGGCCTAGCCTCTATAAAGGAATTCAAATTAAAGTCCACCTTTACCAGCTGTAATATTGAAGTGATGTACACATTTCACCATTAATAATAATAATAATTAAAATAATATTATATAATATACATTCTTCTGAAATGGGATATTTTGTGTAATAGTACTTATTATTTTTGGTACTTGAAGCATATATTCTGACTAATACTTTTGTACTTTTACTTTTGAATACTAAACTTTTGAACATTGAATGCAGGACTGTTACTTGCATTTCTGCACTGTGGTATTACTACTTTTACTTTATGTCTGGGAAGGTTCTCTGTCATACAGGTCACAGTTATCCAAAGAAGGTTAAAGTCAAGGGCAACTGGACTTGGTTGAAGATACTAGAAGACGTTTCGTCCCCCATCAAAGAGACTGCTTCAGTTTTGAAATGACTAGTAGGGAAACTATCAATTTAACCGCTGGTTAGTGATTTAAACCTTCTTTGGATACTTTTACTGTAGTGAAGTAGGCTACTTCTTCCACCGCTGAGTAACAATAAGCAAAACAACATTTTGGAGGAGGGCTTAAAACTACATGGGATACATCGCTAGAAAAACACAGGGACTCTTTCACAGCTGCTGTTAATAAGACTAATGTGGTTCCTAAGGTTGAGCGAAACACCAGGATCTTGGAAAATTTCTTCAAGTTGGAAGAGCTAATGCAGCTCCAGTCTGCAGGAAAGCATTGACATTATCGTTAAAAGGTGGAAGAGCACATCCCCAGACGCCCTGCGGTAGGCTCATAATGACAATAAGAAGGCTACGATTAACATCATTGTCATTAGCTACCTGTCTCCTTCCCAGGCGGCGGACTGTTTGAATGCAGAGCAGACGGCGACGACAGACTCAGTTGGGTCACTCGCAAAGCTCCTTTAACGCTGAACTCAAGCGTGTAGTCCGCCAGCCCAAACCCAAGTCACCCAAACATCTGACTCAGGAGTGGTAAAGGTACCCCCTACTTCTGAAACGCGGACACTTCCTCTCTACATGCAGCCTGGACTGTAAGTTTCAGAGTTGAGAGCTATCACTCTGCAGCTGTTTCCGGGTACTAAATAAGCCATTACCAATACAGGCGGGAAACCGAGCTGTAAGTGTTTCCGCTTTGTAACTCCAGTGTTATTCAAATAGGACTTTTATTAACGTGGAAAATATTTTGATATTTCCTTATACGAAAAGCAAAGATGTCCTACTAATAACATTAATGATGGCTCTCTTATATCCTTGGGTCCCAGTCAGTTGTGACAGTGTGTGACACAATACTAGCATTGATCATTTGAACACACATGTGCTTTTTCCAAACGTTACATGTCATATGTTTTCTGTGTAAAATGTAGGCTATATTAAAAAAATAAATACACTTCGTTGCCAGTTTATTAGGTACACCTAGATAAAATAAACACTGTCTAACAGTTGTAGACTTCTCCCTTCATGAAGGTTATAATGTTAAGTTTTTGTTGAAACTGATTTACAGAGGCTGCAGTTTGTGGTGCTGTTGAATTGTAATACACATTTTGCAGAGATGTGTTTCTGTTAATTAGCCTACCCTCATGGATATAAATGGGAAGGGCAAAATAATAGAAACACCAGACAGCTAAAAAAAAAAAAAAACTAAAAAAGCAAGCAAAAAAATGATTTATTAGTATTAGTTGTGTTGGATAGCATTTGTTGTAGCAAGGTGTACCTAATACACTGGCAACTGAGTGTGTATGCATGTAATAAATTGGACAAAACTAAACGGCTGTCTTATTTCTGGATGTTTTACCTCTACTTGAGAAAGAAGACATTCGGTGAAAACCCTCTTTTGGGTTAGTTTAGTTAGTTTATAGCATGCTCCAGATTTAAGATGTCCGTGTTTTCTTCAGCAAGTTTAATCAGGGATTGTTCTTGCTTTGAAACTTAATTCCCTTACTGCTGCTTATGAAGACACAAATGGGATTATGACGGTGTTTAGCTAATTTTTACACGTCATGCACAGGGTATTAGACTGTATGTAAATACCCATTCATGCAGGCCAGTGCTGTTAAGTTTAGAAGACATCCTTCCAGTCATTCAAGGCTTTGTCAACTACAATGTGCAGAGACCAAACAGCAAGGCCAGGTCACTTTAGTTCTTAACAGAAACACATCAGATCATCAAAAGATAGAAATATCCATATAGCAAAATAACTTAATTAACATAACATAATTTGAATATGAAGTTTACAGATTACACCAATGCTTTGCATTTGTTTAATAATTTTGCCCAGACCCAGGAGCATTGCTTGGTTGGTAATTCAGCCTTATCTACATTAATAAATTTCTCTTTCTTTAATCTTTTTGCTATTCCCATGAAAATGTAATCAATTCTATGCATTGAAGAGTGTCTTTTATTCTAGTCTTTTATTTTTTTAAACTATGACGTATCTTTATCAAAGAGATGATCTTTGATTCACGGTGTAAAAAGCTGCATGCACGTCACTTCCTCTTTCAGGGAGGAGGTTGTTTTGGGGGTATTTTGATCAGTGTCTTCTCCCGCCAAAGCTACAGTCCATACAACAAAAAAACCCCTGATCTTTTCAGTTCTGTTCCCACGTGAATTGCTAAGTGGTGCACAAACAGGATGGGTTATTTCTCTTCAAAACATCGAATCATTTCTGAATGAAAAAAATAAAAATAAAAAACCGTGTTTGTGTGTGAACTAAAACATTGAACAACAAAACTATTGTAAGACAGCAAATGGGAAGCAATGTTATCTGTCAATCCAATTGTCCACAATAACTACTTCTGTTCTTGCATGCGTATGGATTGTGACTGCAGCCAGCAGCTGGAGCTCCAGCCAGCAGGCAGTGTGTGTGTGTGTGTGTGTGTGTGTGTGTGTGTGTTTTATGGGTGGAGACTGAGGTCCTCCTCCAAAATATAGTCAGACAACACAAATCTGCTTAACCACCAGCAGCAACACCGTTGCAGGCCCTGGGAAGCTGAAAATCACCTTGCTCATATAGTTTGAAGTCCCGCACCGCACCTTGGACCAGTCTGCAAAGCAAGGTGAGTGCTACATGAGCTAGTTCGGGATTCAGGTCGGACAATGACAGTCAGCCATGAGAACTTCTGGAGAACCGCTAGCGTTACTGATGATTAAAACAACAACGGAGCCATATTATCTTGCAAACCAGCTTCAAACCAAACTCCCTCGACCGTTAGGATCAGGGGGACCGATATGATAACGGTATATGTTTTTTTTAATCGATCAATTTACGGTGATGTTTTGTGTTTCGGGGGTGACGTGTCCGTTTGGATGCCTCATCTAGAAGATTCAACAAACAAGCTTACTTATGGCGACTGAAGGCTTTAACAGCCCATAGGCGTGTTAGTTACAAGCACAACACTTTCTGCCTTTTCTGTTTGTTTTTAAAATGAGAAGGCAACAATTTTGTCAAGCAGTGCGGGAATGCGTCATGTTTTATCTTTTTAAGCGAGCATCCGCGGCTGTCGTTTTTAACTGCCTGTAGGTTAACGTTAGCTTCTGTTGACGTTAACGTACGCCTTCCACGTAACGACGGCTGTTAGCTTTGACATTGTACGTTAGGCCTTTAGCCAGCTAACGTTACTCACTGGTAGTATCATTAAACCAACCAGGAAACACAGGGTGATCATGTTTACCCATCAGATAATAGCCACGACAGCTGCCAAAAGCATAACGTTACTGTTAAGTAATACGATGTTCCCCTTGTTCATCTTTAACGTAATAAACGCTGTGACTGCATGGTGCTTTCTTCTGAGCAGATTTCATAACTTCTTGACAAGGCATCATTGAGTTCCCAAAACAACAAAAAAAAAATGACATTTCAAGTAACTAAGTCAAAGCAGTATGCAACGAGGCCTTCACTTTAAAACCCCAGACAGAAAGCTAAATAACGTTAATGTGGGTATCAGCTTTATGTGATCATATCTGTCGTTAAAATGTAGAGTTTGCAACTGTCAGCTTATGCCATTGTTTATTACCGTTTTCCCAAATTTGTTTTACGTTTAGAAATTAATCTTGTCTGCTAGTTTTAACCAGCTGCACAGCTCTGTGAGACTGAACAGGTCTGCCTTGTTTTAGGACCAGCAGCACACCCTAAGCAAGCTCCTTTATTTTCTTTACACACTGTGTGCATAGCTCCTTCTGAGAAAGTCTTAACTAAATATCAAGAGTAAGGATCCTTACTCTTCACATTTAGTTATGTTTTTTTCTGTACATGGTCACATAGAAAACATTTAGTACTTTTAATAATAATAATAATACAAATTTTAGTGTGTGTGTGTGTCTGTAGCCTTGTCACAATCAGTGTTGTTAGAGCATCTGGTATATGCACCAGGTTGAACAAAGTGAACAAGGTATTAATCTCTGTGAAATACAAATATTAAGGAATAATTCTAGACAAATCTGCAAAAACAAACACAGGCACAGATCTGTAACATGGCTTACAGCACAGAGTCTACATTATTAGAGCCAGGGGAGGTGGGGGGGGCTTTCCAGGGAGCAGAATTAATGTTAAACAGAAGCTGTTTTCCTGTAGTTCACTGTAATTGTGTTCTTTATTTTCCCAGAGAGATGAGTCAGGAGGAGCAGGTGCCTGAGGACATGCCTGCATACCTCAAAGATGAGCCAGGAGCTACAGGTAAGTTTATTTGCGAAGGGCCTGTGACAGTGAGACATTTTGTTTTATTCAGCATGTATTGATAATCAATACATTTTGTAAGTCAATTTTCATGTAAATCTCCAACCACTGTCTGGTTTTATACACTTGTAAAGTGAATATATTTTGGAGTGATGGTTGGACAAATACAAGCAATTTGACAACATCTAGGAAACTATACGGACATTTAAAATTATTTTCTAACATTTTGTACACAAAGTAAATAATTGATACATTTTTAACAATAATTGTCATTTGCAGCCCTACATGACTGATACTGGCTTTTTGAGACACTTTGTTTTTTTGTTACATTCTAGTTTTTCTATTTAGATAATGGTGTATTGCAATAGCCCATGCGTGCATCTTTACCAAGTAAAGACGAAAAAGAAGACACCTTGTTTACCATTATTTAATTTTTTTAAATTAAGCACTTTCATAATCAAATAATCTTAAGTCATTCATCAAGCAAAAATACTAAAATTTCCAGCTTCTCAAATGTGAGGATTTAATTTTATTTTTTTTCTCCGTTTTAGATTATTTTAAATTGAATATCTGGGTTTTTTACTGTTGGTTGTACAAAACAAGTGATTTGAGCTCTGGGAAATTTTGGTGGGCATTTTTCACTGGCATTTCATAGACTAAACCATTATTCAATTAATAATAAAAAAAAGAACTAACTGATTAATCAATAATGAATATAATCAGCTAAAGTGTCATGGACAATTTTGCAGAATCTTTTGTATTATGGTAACAGGTTACTATGGGTGACATTTATAATCTGAAAAGGCCTGTGTAGATGCAGAATGTTTGAAGTAGAGCTGAAATGATAAGTTGATTCATCAATTAGTCGATATACAGAAAATGAGACAGTGACTGTTTTGAAAATATATTGATTGCTTGAGTTAAAAGAAGCCAAACTGTATGGTTCCATCTTAATTGTGTGAATGTATTACATTACAGTAAACGTAATTTAGCTATTTGAATATCTGTGGTGGGCATTTTTTTCTTTTCTGATGTTTATATCAGAGATGCTTACAAGTCTTTGAGCTAGAGTCCAAGTTAAGTCTCAAGTCACTAGTGGTTATAACGAATGTTGTATCACCTGCTGCGTTCAATCCAGGCTGCTTATAAAACTGTGTAGCTATAATGAATTCTGTAACTGTAACCAGTTTTTCACTTACAGAGCACAACCATGTAATGTGCAGTGCAATTAATGACAGCTTATAAAATACTGTAAGTCAACACATACCCCAGATTCTCAACGTGTAACGCTATCTAAATAAAACTGTAATATTACATCAACAATAAACTTATAACCTGTTTGCAGCCGACGTTAATAATTAACGTGATGGCAGCCAGCGGGACGTAAATGATTACGTTAATCGACCACCACAAGTTTGCCAAGTAAGAAAATGCTCATTCATCTTTTCATAACAAACGACAGTCGGAGTAAACCTCCCGTAGGTCGTAGCTAAAGCAAGAAGCAAGCTAACGTTAGATGGCCAATGCTGAGCTAAACATATTTACTAACCTCAGGTTAGTAACGTCTTTTGCGTTGAGCGCTTCCTTGTTTGGGCCTTGTTGTATGAAGTTTTAAAGCCAAAGTTTATGATTAATGGCACAACAGCTGCCAGTGTTTGTTGTCCTCTCTCACGTGTGGCCGCACGCAGCCGATACTACGTGTTAGGTAGGCAGGTTATAGGTAATGGAGGGAGGGGAATAATAACAGCAAGCTCAATAGACATTTCCTAAAAATAAACATTGTTCACGAGCCCCGCACCTCGAGTCCAAGTCGAGTCTGAAGTCACTCTGTGTGCGACTTAAGTTGGACTCGAATCAGAGTCTCAAACTCGAGTCCCCGTCTCTGGTTTATATACCAAACAAGCAATGGATTCATTTAGAAAATTATTGGCAGGTTAATTGATAATGTAAATAATCATTCATTGAAGCTTTTGTTTGGAGGTCTTCCGTCCTCTTATTATTTGGCAGTGACATGTTGAATCTTAAAATGTTTGCTTTGGTTGTTTTAAATCAGAGGACAACGAAAAGGACCACCCTCAGACCCAGCCGGGCATGTTCGGCAGGTTGGCAGGGGGCTTGTACGGCGCCACCAAGGGAGCTTTGGGAGCGACGGTGGGCGGTGTGACCTGGATAGGAGGAAAGAGTCTGGACCTCACCAAGACTGCGGTCAGCTCCGTAGCCGCAGTTCCTGCGATGGGAGTGGGTTTGGTTAAAGGAGGAGTGTGTGCTGTAGCTGGAGGAGTGACTGCTGTTGGCTCTGCAGTGGTCAGCAAAGTTCCCATAGGAGGAGGCAAAAAGAAGGACAAGTCTGACTGAGGGAGAGAAGAGTGAACTCACAGCTGAGGTGTATGGCTCGCACTGTGTTTGCCTGTTTTAGCATTCATGAGCAGGAAAAGAGCAACAGAGGACTCAAAGATTTAGTGTACACATTTTGGTGAGGGGGGAGGAGGAGGAGGGGGTCTGTGCTTTGTTTTTGTCTTTTAGCTTCTGTTTTTGTGATTGATGGTAAAACCACATTCATACGATTATGTAGCAAGGACCTACAAAGCAAGAACTAACTAAGACTCTCCTGCTCTGCTGTTAAAGGAAAACACCAAACTATTGTCACCAGTGCCTGAAATTGTTCAAATAAAATGTCCATGTTGTATTTTTGATAATAAGCCACAACACTGTCACTACAAACTGTTGTATTGGCGACATCAGTTAATTTACACAGCAGAGGAGAAAAGATCAGTGTAAATGCACTTAAATTTCACTTGCAGGACAATCGTTGATCAGTGATGATCTTTAACTGACAAGTTTGTCAGTTATGTACATTAAATCACCTTTCTGTACAGTTAATCACCTTTGTTCAGGATGAACAAAAGGTGTCTGATCAAAGATGTGATTTTAAAAGGTACAGTCCAGTTTAATATCTAAGCCATCTGATGGCTGTGGACTGGATATTTCACTGGTGAATTTTTGTGACATTTTCAGTTTTCCTCTAAATTCACATTGCCCTCTGGTGGTTTGTTTTCTCAGTTCAGTGGAAGGCAAGTTGTACTTTCAAAATCACATTATTCCAATAAATGTTGTGTCACAATATAAAAGGTAGAATATTTTGATTGCAATAAACTTTATTTCCAGTTATAGTGTTACCAGATTCACTATGACCATGCCAGTTGAGCCTAAGTTCATTGAATGACATTTTATACATTACACTTATTTTGACCAACTATATATAGATATTGTGACATGTTGGTTATGTCGCTGTCAAATCAAAGTATATTAACATCTTGTAAAAATAAAACTGACACAAAAGCTTCATAATGTAATAAATCTGTCTGACTGAACCAAAGCATTAGACAGTTAAGTTCTAAACATTTCCTTAACACTCCTATGTCGCTTAGGGTCACTGTTTACTATTGTAGGAATCTGATGGCTGGATTTCTTGACATTAAATTGTGAATTTCAAGCGTCAAGTACATTTTTTAAGCTGCCAATCCTGTAAGAGTACATTCAATAAAAAGTCCTTTTTGTAAATCAACCTTTAATTGTAAAATGCCTTTGTATGATGCATGAAGTTTTCATAACAATGAGAATTTATTGAAACAGCAATTATATTCAGAAATTGTTGAAATAAAACATGCTGAAGGTTGTGTTTGTATTGTGGTCCATCAGTTACATAAATCTGTGTACAAATATTGTTCAGATATTTCTACACAGGTTTAATTTCAGAAGCTGATCTATATCTTTCAAGGTCTATTCCAAGATTTGTAAATTCTCTTTTTCTTGGTTGTAAAATAACCTCCTCTATTATAGAAAATAATTTAACTTGAGATTTCTGCAAAACAAAGTGGCCTTGGAATAAGTCATTTGTTATCAAATGATTTAATTAACTATTTCATTAAATAAAGATGTGCATAGTTGATAACTTTGTGATGCTGTCTTCAGTACAGCATTCATTTAATATTGTGAAGTACAAATTGTTTAAATGGAGCCCCATTGTTGTATGCCATGGTTAACAAAATAAATACAATTAAAACTGCAAAAATAAGAATCTGGCCATTTTACAATCTCCAACAAGAACAAGCTTCATCCTAAAATGTTTGGATTCCATTTGTACACTGTATAAACATGGCAAATAGAATTGGCAGTTGATCTTGGCTTATCAGTGATATTTTTTGTGTCAGCCAAAAACTAACAAGAAATGCAGTAGGGCTACAGAGACATTTTATAATAGCTCAGAAATGGTTTGGGATCTGTCTTTTCACTTGAGTTCAACCTCCATGTAAACAGGGTCCTCAGTACTTTGGTCAAAGGATGGTCTGTCATTGTATAGAAAGAGCTATATAGGCTGCATCCACTGTGAGAGTGGAGATACCAGTCAGTATGACAGCCACCATTATGAAATGATCTACAAACAAAGCAAGGCTGCCAAGCGGATACACACTTACCTGCATTACAACTCTTTGTATGGCATTGTCCGTTAGCCAACCTCAGTTGTACTGTGATTGGTCCCAGAGCAGCAACTGGTAGAGGAGGATCTTGTAATGGTAATACTTGTGCAACCACAGTTTCAACAGAAGTGCTGATGTACCTACACTGGAAGATCAAACTGAATAGAGAAAACAGACATTATGTTTTTGCAATGGGCGATAGTACAAAAAGGTGACAAATTAGACAGACACACGTGAAACAGAAGGTGAAACGAAATAATTAGACAATAACACAAAACAGTAAGACATGAACAGAGGTTAATATTATATTATTATAGATTTTTAGTTAATTAATTTGTTAGTGTGAGGAACTACCTATAGACATTTCTATAGATGTATACATGTTTATGTGGTTGTGTGCATGTATGAATAAGTGTTGTGCAAATGTGTCGTGTATTCCTAAGTTTGATCAGAGATAAATCTAAAAAAGAAATGTTTGAAAAAAACATATGTGCACAATCATGCACATATGTACTGCATATAATACAAATTATAGTAGTAACAGCAACTTGGGTTTTGCAGAACTTCAGCGCAGCTGTGGGGGTCTAGCAAGGCCCACCCTTTTCTTTCTCCTTGTGTTTCCTTGTATTCCTTGAACTTGCAATATGTTCCTTGGTCAGAACTAATGCTTAACGCTCTGATGCTGTTACACTAAAGAAAATTATCACCCACTCATAGTGGCTGTCCCTGGTAATGGATCCAAGAGGCCCAACTTCCACTTCACATGAGGAGAACATCCTGTTCTGATAGATTGTAACACCAGGCTCTTCTGTCACATTTTTTGTGATTAAAAACCTCACCTCTGAGGCCAAATAACCACCAATCCCAACTTTGTACCTTTTCAATTGCCACTTAAAAGCTTCAGCTGTGTATTTTGTAATGTTATTACATAGTTCAGGTAGATTAAAAGCCTTTTGGCAAGTTCACAAGACCAGTTGTATGGGTGGGATGAGGAGATGCAACACGTGTGTCCTATTAGATCAGATTACTGGGTTGTGTTGGACAATTTGACATCAAAGTACTTACTGAGCAACATTTGGGTCACAAAAACCTTTATTAAAGGTCTTTGCGGCCTCAGGCTGTATTTGTTACCAAATGTTTGTTTTGCTAGTGTACAATGTCAAACATATTGATCTTTTCTCTGAATCTTTAACAAAGTCAGCCTTTATACGCACTTTAACAAACTAGGTCTGTCTATCTGTTTGCTTTGCTGTTGTGTAGCCAATTATTAACATGCATTTATACTACCATTATTAAAACTCACCATGTTGCAGCTTCCTAAACTCCACTGCAAGACAAACATGCTGACAAAATATGACTGTAAGCCAAGGAAGACTTTTCTAGATATGAATCTATACAGCATTGCATAATTATTGTAGCTAGGGAGGTAACAGATGAAAAAGGTAAAAGGTCTTTAATTGTCTATTTATAATAAATGACAAATTGTACAATGGGTAATAACAATAGTGTGATGTTTTGTAAATACTCTGAACACATGACTGTGTAGTTCTGATTTATGGAATGATATTTGTGCATGATGAGACATTTTGAGCAGCATTTTTAGGTTACTTAATACAATTTGAAAAATTTCAACAAAATCCCACCTCACAAGTAATTCTAACCTATTACACATTTACAATATGACATATCAAAACATAAATTCAATGGTGTTTATGATAAAAGATTTTAAACACACAGAAGAAGAACACAACTAAGGTAACTGGTGTATTTTATCTAATGTAGGTTGCAACATGTCCTCAGAAAGTTCTACATCTAGTTCTTCTTTCCACTGTCTCTTTAAACATGTCAGGGGTTCTAAATTGTAAGAATTAAGTAAAGTGTAAATTTTGCTGATAATCTCTTTAGGGTGGGTAGCTGAGCTCCAAAACAGATTCAAGGAGATAATTTATTTTTACTTATTTAAAAGAGCAATGAACTAAACATGATCTATTTAGCTGCAGGATTAATAGGCATTAGTGCACATTTTACTACCACATGCAAAATAAATTATTATGCTATGAATAATTTAATGTGTGCAAACAAAAATCTCTTCCGTGCTCAATATGTTTGCCATTTCCACATAAATCCAAAATAATAACCCCCCTCACTTTGTTTTACTCATAATCCCGCTTTCAAAATCTTCTTTTCACTCTCAAATTTGCCTGGACACTTGGGCAATCTGATACAGTGTTACAGCGTGCCACATTTTCAAGTAATCTGAAAACTGGATTATGGTTCTGATTGGCTGTTTAGTAGGCTGATTATCTGTCGCCAGGGAAGTAGGAAAACACTGGAAGAATGTTAACTGGATGGAGTAGGCACCAAGCTGACAGGAACAGCGCTAGTCTGTGAGGCATAGTGGCCTGATTCTGTACTGCAGGATCAAATGATGCACACTTGCCAATTCACCCGGAAATTACTCTTTGTATTATCAGGATTTGATGTTTTGAAAAAGTTTTGAAAAGTTAAAGAGCTGAGTCAGTAAATTATTTTTATGCCAGTGATGTGTGAATGGAGCCAGACGTCAAACCACTTAGCCAGAGAAGGACTCTATTACGCATGCTCAATGGACCCTGTCATTTGGATGAATGGCTGCCATCTTCACATAAGTGGTTTACCGTAATTTCGTTACTAATTGATAGTTTGCTAAAAGCTTGTGCTGACTACACGACTTTCAGCGTCGGACGATGGCCGTGCCATCCACACTACACAACTTGCTGTCTTGTGACAGGAGTCTTGAAGTCGCTGTGGTATTCACACTACGTGACTGATCGGTGACAGGAGGTCACACACTACATGAGCTGACAGCGGCTGCAAACCACGTTTTCTCAAGAAAACACGTGAAATGACGCAAACATACATATGAAACGGCTGTTGTTTGTTATTATAAAGATAGCAATTATAAAGACAAAGAATATGGGTGAAAGAATGGATTAGCACACGCAGGTAGCCGGGATAGTCTGAGCTACAGAGAGAGGTGGAGGTGAGTAAAAAGTGTTTCGCAGAGAAAAAGTAGCTGCCTGCTCTGCCAGATGCCTGCTCTCATTGGCTGGATGTGGATGTCGAGTCGGCCGACTCTTCCAGATATTTGGCATGCTAGATATCTGGCAGATGTCGGCGATGTGTGTGGGGGGGCCATTCTGATGCGTCGTTGAGTAGTACACACATAACAACTGGCGACCACTGATTGATCGCTGATTTACTCCCCATCACTGCTGACGTACTGCGGTAAGCGTGTCGACTCATTTCCGTTTCCGGTGCTTGTGTGTTGGTACCGCGTTGTGCTGCTCTCACTAAATACCAGTTACATTTGTTAGATAACAGCAGCCAACTGTCCGCTAAACACTTATTCTTTACAGTAATTTTGTCTAAGCACTCACAGTTCTTTCCATCTTTTAGTGACTGCTGTTCAATCTCATAGTTGCTCTAAAGTTTTGGTAGCTGACGCTACAGTACTTTAGCTTAGCCGTTAGCGACTTTAGCTTAGCAGCTAGCGATGGCTTCTCCTTCTCCCTCTCTCTCTCCCCCACTTTCTCCTGCTCGGTGTGTCAGATGTTCAGTTATTCCTCTGCCTCCTTTAGCGGTAATGGTACGTGTAATAAGTGTAGTTTATTTATAGACATGGAGGCGAGGCTCAGTGATTTAGAAGTCCGGCTCAGCACCTTGGTAGATCAGTCTTTAGCTACTGTAGTTAGCCAGTCCCCGGTAGTCGGTGCTGAACGGCCTGAGTTAGCCTCTGGTAGCCGTCCCCCGGCATCTCCTGAGCAGCCAGGAAAGGGGGGGGCTGGGTGACGAATAGTCGTAAGCATTCAAAGTCCACGGGGCACCATCAACCTGTTCACGTTTCTAACAGATTTTCCCCACTCAGCGACACACCTGCTGAGAAACCAACTCTGATCATTGGCAGCTCCATTTTGAGAAACGTGAAGTTAGCGAAGCCAGCGGCCATAGTTAAGTGCATCCCTGGGGCCAGAGCGGGCGACATTGAGTCTTATTTGAAACTGCTGGCTAAGGATAAACGTAAATACAGTAAGATTGTTATTCACGTCGGCGGTAATGACTCCCGGTTACGCCAATCGGAGGTCACTAAGATTAATGTTGAGTTGGTGTGTACATATGCAAAAACAATGTCGGACACCGTAGTTTTCTCTGGACCCCTGCCAAATCTGACCAGTGATGACATGTATAGCCGCATGTCGTCATTCCAC
>NC_060171.1:20710016-20712610 GCF_021292245.1 Micropterus dolomieu | reverse complement strand
TTGAGTCTTATTTGAAACTGCTGGCTAAGGATAAACGTAAATACAGTAAGATTGTTATTCACGTCGGCGGTAATGACTCCCGGTTACGCCAATCGGAGGTCACTAAGATTAATGTTGAGTTGGTGTGTACATATGCAAAAACAATGTCGGACACCGTAGTTTTCTCTGGACCCCTGCCAAATCTGACCAGTGATGACATGTATAGCCGCATGTCGTCATTCCACCGCTGGTTGTCGAGGTGGTGTCCAGCAAACGATGTGGGCTTTGTAGATCATTGGCAGACTTTCTGGGGAAGACCTGGTCTGATCCGGAGAGACGGCATCCATCCCACTTGGGAAGGAGCAGCTCTCATTTCTAGAAATCTGGCCAAGCTTATTAGTGGACCAAATCCATGACAACTCAGAGTTGAGACCAGGAGGCAGAGTAGCAGTTTAACACACTTCTCTGCCCTTCTTTTTCAGCAGTTACCCACCCAAAACCCTACGCAGAGTCGCAGTCTAACACACTTCTCTGCTCCTCCATTTCAGGAGTTACTTAGTGAAAATCCTATAGTGACGGTGTCTGCCCCCCGACCATCGAAATTATTTAAAAAGGTAAACAGAAGAGGAGCTGTGCATAAAAACCTCATAAAAATTAAAACCACAAGAGCAATAGTGCAAACGAATAGGAGAGTTAAATGTGGACTCTTAAACATCAGATCTCTCTCTTCTAAAGGTGTACTAGTAAATGAACTAATATCAGATTATGATATTGATCTATTTTGTCTTACTGAAACCTGGCTGGGTGATGGAGAATATGTTAGCCTAAATAAATCCACCCCTCCCAGTCATATTAATACTATCCCAGGCGAGGCACAGGCTTGAGGAATGTGAATGTCGCAAAATATTTTTAACAGCTGTAGCTAGCTAGTTAATTAAGATAGAATTAGCTCCATTAGTTAGTTAAAATCTGTGCCATTTTTAATGTTTGCAGCTGACTCATTTATTGCACTTGATGGCTTGTGCTAAAAGACTGAGGCTGAAGCTGCATGTCCCAGGTAAAGGCCAGTCAGTGTCCTCACCAGCTGATGATCCATGTCATAGAAATAAGAAACAGAATTTGCCATAAGCATTATATGGAAACATATAAAATCAGATTTCTAGGCTGGGCTAAGCCCCCAATATTTCACCATCCTAAAAACGCCCCTGGCCCCGAAAGAGCCCTGATCTGAACATCAAGTCTGTCTGGGATTACATGAAGAGAGAGAAGCAAATGAGCCAGCCACAGAAGAACTGTGGGAAGTTCTCCGAGATGTGTGGGCCAACCAAACATCTACACATAAACTATGGACCCTTTCTTTATTCTTAGAGGTTCCCATCCTGAAGTTAAGTAAGGTATATCCCAAGATGCCAGCTTCATCCTGCCATCCCTCACTCCTCTTATTCCATGGTCTACACTATCCACTGTCTCCGCACCAGATGCTCACCATTTCATGGATTGGCCACTGTTCATCATCTTGCCATAGACACTATTATTAATAAAATTATTAAACTCCCTTACACTAATGTTTGGAGGACCCTGAAGTTTACATTGACCAGTGTTTTCACCGAGTGGTCATGGGGAAATCAAAGAGAACCCGCACTGAAGACTCACCTGGAGCAGTCTCCTCACAAGGCACTGATTTCACAGATATCCTGGACTCAGTAGACAAGAAACTGTTGAACTTTGATGCCCAATTTTCTCTGGTGGGGAGGGAATGACGCGACTCTAGGCCGACAATAAAAACACAAGAGAAGCGATCATCGATCTCCAGGCTCGTAGTATGCGGGATAATCTGGTAATTTCGGGAATCCCGGAGCAGGCGGACGAAGACCCAGAGGAGACCGTAAAAAGCTTCATTGAAATTCAGCCGAAGCTCCCGGCTCCCGGCCGTGAAGAACGTCGGCTTCCATCGGGTGCACCGCCTGGGAGGACGGCGACCGGAGTACCAGAGGCCCAGGCCCATCGTCGCGAGGTTTGAACACTTCAAGCAGAAAAAACTGGTTAAAGGCCGCGGCAAAGAGCT
Source organism: Micropterus dolomieu (assembly GCF_021292245.1). Classification (NCBI taxonomy): domain Eukaryota; kingdom Metazoa; phylum Chordata; class Actinopteri; order Centrarchiformes; family Centrarchidae; genus Micropterus; species Micropterus dolomieu. The sequence goes on along the minus strand of NC_060171.1, from coordinate 20,710,566 downwards.
GAGAGGGACCAACTTCAGCGTAAACATGTCACAAACCCCCGGTCGTGACCCTGGCCTGCCTGTTGCCCTGAGACTGCTGGTGGGCGTGGTTTCTGAGCTCCAGACTTTCCCACCTGAAGCACATCTGCAATCAGCACACCAGGGCCTCTGCCAGCAATCAACACGCCTTTAAAGGATCTGCCAACCTTCCAGTCCCCGCCGGATCGTTGTACTTCATCCGTATGGACACGCCAGCCAGTTTGTCAACCTTAGTTTCAGTACGTTGTCTGAACCTTTGCACCATTGTTAATGGCTCTCTCTCTTTGTCTCGCCTTCAGAAGCCAGGACCTGCGCCACGCGGATTCCCTCCTATGCCACGGAGTCATCTAGACTCTGGGACCAGAGCTGCAGACCCACAGAGCGACCACCACACCCAAACCTCTCCCAGGACTCCCCTAGAGCTCAATAAACCACTTTCAGTGCATTCTCTAGTCTGCGTTTGAGTTTCTGGCCCCCGGCCGTGACAGAACGATCCGGCCAGAATGGACTCAGCAGACCTAGAGCCGGTCCG
>NC_060171.1:20697350-20709916 GCF_021292245.1 Micropterus dolomieu | reverse complement strand
CCTCTCCCAGGACTCCCCTAGAGCTCAATAAACCACTTTCAGTGCATTCTCTAGTCTGCGTTTGAGTTTCTGGCCCCCGGCCGTGACAGAACGATCCGGCCAGAATGGACTCAGCAGACCTAGAGCCGGTCCGCCATGCAGTCTCCACTCAGGGAGCAATCCTGGACCAACACAGCACCGCCCTTCAGGAGATCATGGGAGGACTACAAGATCTGTCACTCCGCATGGGAAACCTCCAGGACTCTCTGCAAGGTCCTCCACCCGCACCTGCCGCATCAGCAGCCGCATGCTCCGCCAGGGAACCGTGGGTATCCCCACCAGAGAGGTATGATGGCAACTTAGGCCAATGCCAAACCTTCCTCATGCAATGTGGTCTTATCTTCGCTCTCCAACCCCTCACCTATGCCTCAGAAGGGTCGAAAATTGCCTACCTCATCGGACTGCTGCGCGGAGCAGCGTTGGAATGGGCCTCGGTTCACTGGAGGAGGCAGGACCGGATAACCACCTCCTATGCCGCCTTTACCACGGAGATGACCAAGGTATTTGACCATCCGGTTCGAGGTAACGACGCCTCCATGAGACTGCTCACCCTCCGCCAGGGACTCCGGAGCGTGGCTGAATACGCCGTTGAGTTCAGGACTCTGGCCGTTGAAAGTGGTTGGAATGAGGCATCTCTACTGTCTGTATTTATCAATGGGCTAAATGAACAATTGAAAGATGAACTAGTGTCCCATCCTGAACCTGAATGTCTGGATAATCTCATCACCCTGTCGATTCGGATAGATAATCGCTGCCGGGAGAGACAACGGCAGAGACACGGCAGCCTCAGCAGGGAGGTTGCCCCCCGCCGCAGAGTATACACTCCAGCTCCGGCACGATCCAGACCCCCTCATCCTGAACCCATCCTGGAGCCCGCTCGGCGAGAGGAAGACCCCGAAGGCGAGCCCATGCAGCTGGGCCGGAGCCGGCTCAGTACTGAGGAGCGGGAACGCCGCAGAGGGAACAACGCCTGTCTCTACTGTGGTCTACCTGGTCACTACATCACCTCCTGCCCTAACAGGCCGTTAAACCGGAGGGCTCGCTAACCAGGGGAGGCATCCTAGCGAGCCGGGCGACCATGCCTCCGTCTTCCCGTCCTCGAACTCAGCTACACGCCACTATAAGCTGGGGAACCCAGACCCTGGAGCTCCTGGCGCTCATTGACTCAGGAGCCGACGAGAGTTTTCTGGATACCGAGTTGGTGAAGCAGCTGGGGTTAGCCACAGAGCAGCTAAAGGAGCCGCTGGAGGCTAGCACACTCGACGGGAGGCTGCTTGCTCGAGTGACGACCTGCACCTGTCCGGTTCAGCTTCAGTTGTCAGGTAATCACTTTGAAACTATCTCCTTTTTTGTGATAGACTCGCCATTTATTCCGTTGGTGTTGGGGCACTCTTGGCTTATTAAACACAATCCTCACATTGACTGGGCAGCAGCAAAGATCCGGAACTGGAGTCCTACCTGTCTTGCTAGCTGCTTGCGGTCTGCTCTGCCTTCCCCTGTGAACCCACAGAGACCCGAACCAGTCAGACCTGACCTGTCATCCATCCCCACGGAATACCACGAGGTATCGGAGGTGTTCAGTAAACAGGAGGCGCTATCCCTTCCCCCTCATCGACCTTATGACTGCGCCATAAACTTGCTACCAGGAGCTACGTTCCCAAGGAGTCGTCTATACAACATCTCCAAACCGGAACGGGCAGCTATGGAGGAGTACATAAACAACTCACTGGCAGCAGGTATCATCCGTCCTTCTTCTTCACCCCTAGGAGCCGGATTCTTCTTTGTGGGCAAGAGGGATGGGACCCTCCGCCCGTGCATCGACTTCAGGGGGTTGAATGATATCACTGTTAAAAACAAGTATCCGTTACCTCTCATGAACTCTGCGTTTGAATCCCTCCAGGGAGCCTCTGTCTTTTCTAAGCTAGATCTCCGCAATGCCTATCATTTGGTTCGCATCCGGGAGGGGGACGAGTGGAAGACGGCCTTCAATACCCCCCTAGGACACTTTGAATACTTGGTGATGCCTTTTGGCCTGACTAACGCACCTGCAGTATTTCAGTGTTTGATCAATGACGTACTCAGAGATATGCTGGGCAGATTTGTTTTTGTCTACCTTGATGATATCTTAATCTTCTCCCAGAACCAAGCAGAACACATCCAGCATGTCCGACAAGTCCTCTATCGTCTCCTGGAGAACCGCCTTTTCGTCAAAGCAGAGAAGTGCGAGTTCCACGCCTCCACTGTAACATTCCTCGGCCACATCGTCGCTAAGGGGCAGGTGAGGATGGATCCCGCGAAGGTGAGAGCAGTTTTAGACTGGCCCCGACCAGACTCTAGGAAACAGCTACAGAGATTCTTGGGGTTCGCCAACTTTTACAGACGTTTCATAAGAAATTACGGCCGCACTGCCGCACCATTAACTGCACTTACCTCTCCAGCTAGGCCCTTCCACTGGACCTCTGAGGCTGAAGGAGCTTTTTTGGAGCTCAAGAGGAGGTTTACGTCAGCCCCCATCCTCACCAGTCCTGTCCCGTCCCGGCAGTTTGTGGTGGAGGTGGATGCTTCGGACGTAGGGGTGGGAGCCGTCCTGTCCCAAAGGTCACTCGAGGACAAGAAGCTTCACCCTTGTGCTTTCCTCTCTCATCGGTTGTCTCCCTCTGAACAGAATTATGACGTCGGGAACCGGGAATTATTGGCCGTTAAGATGGCCCTCGAGGAGTGGCGTCATTGGCTCGAGGGCACCGAGCAACCGTTTGTGGTCTGGACCGACCATAAAAACCTGGAATACATCCGCTCGGCGAAACGCCTGAACCCCCGTCAGGCCAGGTGGGCGCTTTTCTTTGGTCGGTTCAATTTTGCCCTTACCTACAGGCCCGGGTCCAGGAATGCTAAACCTGACGCTCTATCCCGGATGTTTGTCAAAGAGGGGACTACGGCTGACCCAGACACCATAATACCCAAGACTTGTATCATTGGGGCAGCCCTGTGGGAGATTGAGAAGGAGGTGAGAACGGCCCTTCAGCATCAGCCAGACCCAGGTAACGGCTCCCCGGGCTGCTTGTTTGTGCCTCTCTCTGTTCGTTCATCTGTGCTACAGTGGGGTCACTCCTCCAAACTCTCATGCCATCCGGGGGTGACCCGCTCTCTGGCCTTCCTGCGCAGACGGTTTTGGTGGCCAGAGATGAAGGCCGATGTCCATGCCTTCGTTTCTGCCTGCCCCATCTGTGCACAGAACAAGGGCTCCAACCGGCCTCCTCCAGGATACCTGCAGCCTCTACCCATACCTCGTCGTCCGTGGTCCCACCTATCTCTGGATTTCGTGTCTGGGCTGCCCCCCTCGAAAGGTATGACCGTGGTACTCACTGTGGTGGATCGCTTTAGCAAATTTGCACGTTATCTGCCTCTGCCCAAGCTGCCCACAGCTAAGGAAACCGCTGAACTCCTGGTCTCAGTGGTGTTCACGGTCCATGGCCTTCCATTAGACATCGTCTCAGACCGGGGTCCACAATTCACATCGGCAGTCTGGAGGGCGTTTTGCCGTGCTATCGGGGCCACCGTCAGCCTGACCTCAGGGTTCCATCCCCAGGCTAACGGCCAGGCAGAGCGAGCCAACCAGAAGCTGGAGACGACTCTGCGTTGCTTGGCGTCCTCTAACCCCGCTTCCTGGGTTTCCCAGTTGCCATGGGTGGAATACGCCCACAACACTCTCCCTACGTCCGCCACAGGTCTGTCACCCTTTCAATGTGTTTATGGTTTTCAACCTCCACTGTTTCCCTCTCAGGAGAGAGAGTTGTCTGTCCCCTCTGTCCAAGCTTACATCCGCAGATGCCACCGCACCTGGCACAGAGCTCGAGCCACCCTCTTGAGGACGTCGGCTCGGTATGAGTATCACGCCAACCGTCGTCGTACCCCTGCACCCGCCTACACTGTCGGGGACAAGGTGTGGCTCTCCGCCCGGGACCTTCCGTTGAGGACTGACTCCAAGAAGCTGTCTCAGAAATACATTGGACCCTTGGTGGTGGAGAAAATTATCACCCCAGTGACCGTTCGGCTTCGTCTGCCCCCCACACTTAAGGTTCACCCTACGTTCCACGTGTCCCTGCTCAAGCCTGTCCTCATCAGCCCCCTGCTCCCTCCTCTCCCGGCCCCTCCACCCGCCCGACTCATTGAGGGCCACCCTGCGTTCACGGTGCGTCGGGTTCTGGACTCTCGCCGTCGAGGGCGCGGCATGCAGTATCTCATCGACTGGGAGGGCTATGGCCCTGAGGAGAGGAGCTGGGTTCCCCGACGACAGGTTTTGGATGCCGCCCTCTTACAGGCTTTTCATCGCTCTCACCCCGAGAGGCCTGGAGGATCGCCGGGAGGCTCTCGTTGGGGAGGGGGTACTGTCACAAACCCCCGGTCGTGACCCTGGCCTGCCTGTTGCCCTGAGACTGCTGGTGGGCGTGGTTTCTGAGCTCCAGACTTTCCCACCTGAAGCACATCTGCAATCAGCACACCAGGGCCTCTGCCAGCAATCAACACGCCTTTAAAGGATCTGCCAACCTTCCAGTCCCCGCCGGATCGTTGTACTTCATCCGTATGGACACGCCAGCCAGTTTGTCAACCTTAGTTTCAGTACGTTGTCTGAACCTTTGCACCATTGTTAATGGCTCTCTCTCTTTGTCTCGCCTTCAGAAGCCAGGACCTGCGCCACGCGGATTCCCTCCTATGCCACGGAGTCATCTAGACTCTGGGACCAGAGCTGCAGACCCACAGAGCGACCACCACACCCAAACCTCTCCCAGGACTCCCCTAGAGCTCAATAAACCACTTTCAGTGCATTCTCTAGTCTGCGTTTGAGTTTCTGGCCCCCGGCCGTGACAAAACAACCAGTTCCCCCGGGAGATCATGGATCGACGCCGAGTCCTGTTCCCGATAAGAAAGAAGCTTATTGGAGAAGGATCACGGGCTGTCATCGCAGTGGATAAACTTTAGGTCAGCTGTACCGTGACGAGACACCACCCCTTGGCTCTACTAGGATCCAAATCCAGCGACAGGTGAACTGTATCACTATACCATCCCCCCCCATCTTTCCCTCTCAGTTAATTAGGCCTAGGGGAGACCGGGTATGGTTGTAGCACTTTTTGGTTCAGTAACTATAACTCACTGAATTTTTTAGCTACAGTTCTCAAATGTTTACAAGTACCCACATCACTACACATGGCACCAATTCAATCCTCTACAAGAATAGGTAGATTGTAACACATGCTGGGGTAATTTGTAACAATCACACAAAAGAATCAAAAATAGATGCCACACTATATGATATACTTCCAAAACAGGTAGTTATATGAAAGAACAATGTTTCTCTCTTGCTGTAACAGACTTTGTCTGATGGCTCATGCGCATGTACAGTAGGCCTTTGTGTATGTGTATGAATGGAATAAATTTTATTAAAAGTAGGCCAATACTTAATAAATACCACTAAAATGTTTTAATTAATTAAGGAACATCTCTGTACATCCTTGGTCTAACTAAAAAGAGGTTTGTGTGTATATTCTTATTCAGAGTCACAGTCAGTGCTTTAAGTGGGCCAGTATTCACCGGTATGTATACCAGCACTTATATATTTTACTCTTTGGCGTACCAGAACTTTTTTTTGCGCCCAGACACGTCTCACAAACTGAAAATACACTTTCCTACCCTCCCCACTGGCGGAAACCGAGTATGGAAAAGGTCGAGTGACATGTCTACAACATGTGAATAAGGAGTACTGGTCACAGTGCTGACAAATTAATGCCGGTAACCATGGAGTGCGGATTTGGTGAGCACAGAATGCATAGGGCAATCTGGAAAATATTAAAATTAAGAAAGTACCTAGTTTTATGTATCCTGGATGGTTGTAACACTTTTTAAGAAAAAGTTATTTCAGTCAGTCTTCATTTTCGGTTAACACTGCATCAGAATGGAACTCCATCCCAACTGCTATCCGAGAATTGGACAGATACAGCTCTGTCAACACTGAAGCTGAAATTGCATGTTGCTGGCCTTAGGCTGTCTGTTGTTACTAGTGGCATTCTGCCTTTTTATAGCTGTATGTATAGCTGTTATCTTTGACTTTGTTTTATTTTATTTTTTTTTTCTGGGCTAGTTTAATGTATACTGTGAATGCTGCTATGTTCATACTCTGCACCTGTCAGTCCTTGTCAGTCTATGTATCTACTCATTATGAGCTAGGTTGTAGTTGCATCTTTTATTTTTTTATTTTTTTTTTTTGTTGTAGTATGTGAAGTCCATGAAAAAGCATTTCAGTATAATGTGTTCCTTCTAGCTCATTTTAATGCATACATTCATAATGTATGACTTCATTTAAAAGATTGTTAAATTAATTTTATAATTGTTTTTTAAGTTTTATAGGTTGACTATGTAACAACTGTCCAGGGACTACAGATGAAAAATAGTCTTTTGGCTAACTCTGGCACATTTGCATCTATGCTTATTAATGTGCACTGTCCCTGCTAAATTAAAATGATTAAATAAATAAAAAATTTAAAAATCAAAGCCCCCTGAACCACTCATGGATGGACGTAGAACAAACATTCTGTAAGGAAATTAAAATTTCCGATATGCCATTCATCAGCTCCAGCATCAAACGTCATACCTGCTTTAAAAGCATTAACATAAGCACTTCCCTGGCGGCCTGGTGGAAATTTCTCAAAATATCTGGGTCTTCACCTATCCCTTACTTCAATCTGGAATAATCCTGACATCCTGCAAAATAAGAAAACACTAAATTCCCCACTGTGGTATGACAAAGGGATAAGACATCTAAAGCATGTAATGCAGGGCAGTAAGTTAATCCATTCCAGGATCTAGTGGCACAATATGGAATTAGCAATAATACATTTCTTGATTTAAACCCCCCCTCCAGTGTATTTTGACATTTCTGATATTTCATATTTTTCTGAGTCATTTCCTTACAATGTTGATTACCCACATAGGTCGCCAAATATTTTTTGACAAATGGCTTAATTTTGTACTCAAAGTTGCAAAAGTTGCTTAGTTGTTAAAACGGGGTTGTGACTTGAAGAATGACGTATGACTTATGGAATTATTATAGTCATATGTCATTCTCCAGGCTTGCGCAGGCGCACCGTCATGCCTCGTTAAAAAACTGTCACGCCGTCACGCCTCGTTAAGTCAGAGCATCAAACCGATAAATCGTTGTGAGCTAGCTGACCAATTTATCATCTAACTTACTTAGAACTTACAGTAGGTTTGTTTTTGTGTGTAAGATGGTCAGTTTGTCTTTCTAGTTAACGTTAACTAAGTTAACTAAATTAACTAAGTTGTAGTTAGCCAGGTGTAGTTAGCTACCATAGTTATTGCAGAAAGTTAGCTAACAGATGGTCTTCATTTTATATTTTAGTTTCCTCCTGTTGGTTTAGTGTGCAGTTCATTTTCATTATGGTATTTGTGCGTGTTGGAGGACAGATGACAGGAAATGCATCGCACTTTCACCTGCCACCGTCTTATATACAGTCTGCAACATGCATTTTACTGACGGCTGTTTTACCGATGCATCGGCGGAGGCAACGGTATCAGAAGTCTTTACATACAGTTCAACAGAGTAATAGACCAACCCCCCACACCCCTGTGGTAAAGTAAGCGCACCATAAAACATAGTGGGAGTTATCGTGTGCAGTGCGTGACAGGACCATCGACTGTATGATTGATAACAGCTGATACTCGCACATTAGTTTCTATCATGGGTAAGTAATAGCTACTCCTGCCAGACAGTAAAGTGTACTAAACTTTACAGTGTAGTGATGTTAACACAGCATATCGTTAGTGAACAGTCCAGCCAGTCAGTTTTTGGTTGTCATGGTAATGTATTACGTCCGACTATTAACCACACCCCCATTCTCTGTTTGAGAAAGAACGTTCTCTCATCCCCAAAACTATTATCAAAAATAAATATGTTATTGTTGAAAACAAACAGTTCAATCTCTCTCCCATTCTTAAAGTAGGAGATAGATCTATCCATTAGTCCAGACCAAAACTTCTGGATGCAGATATGTTTAAATACCTTTAGAATGACTACAAATCCCAATCTACAACTCATACAATATAAAATTCTCCATAGAACACACTATACTGGACAAAGGATGTTCAGAATGGGTCTTGCCGTAACTGCTCAGGTAACATATCTGATAGTTGCATGCATGCTATGTGGCAGTGTGCACCTGTTCAAAAGTTCTGGCAGAAGATACAGTATGTGAAGACCTATCGATACGGCTAAGTTACGCTGTCCCAGTTTCCCCATCACTCTGCAGGCTGGGGGACCTAAGTGACATTAGTATAGAGGTTGACACATCATACATGCTTCTCACTGCCTTATGCATCACTAAGAAGACTATCCTCATGGATTGGAAGGCATTATCGCTCCTATCGGCGGGGAGCTCCCCAGCATGGCTCGCTGCTGTTCTCCCTCAGGGTGGAGCGCAGCTTTCCCCGGGACAGGTGGTCCTTGGTGCTCTGGGGGGTCGCGGGGAGCCCTGGATGCCCGGGGTGGGGGGTCTCTGGGCATGATGGAATTGTGGGGCGATTGTCAATGCCAATGTCAATCTTGATGCATTGTTTTTTTTTCTGTGCAGGGTCTCTGGATGGCTGCTGGCTGTTTGGTTTGTGCACTGGAGTCCGGGGGAGGCATTTCCTGGTTGGCTTGGAGGGACTAGTTTGCTTCCCTGGTTTGCTTCGTTGGCCTCAGATCCGTGCTCCCCTGTTTCTCTGTCGGCCGGTTGTCGGACTCCTCTGGAGACTGAGGTATAAAGTTAGTTGTAGGGATGTGCAGTGTGGGTGTGGGGCGGAGCTGTGCTCCGGTTTGTTCTGGGCGTGTGCCTGGTGTTCTCGGCCCTTGACGGGTTGGTGGGTTGTGTGAGAAATACATTATAAGTTGCTGATTTTTAGGATTTCACTGTAATTAACTTGTGAGAAATTAGCATTGGTCACAGGGTTTTTATTCCTAAGCAAAGGGTTGTCTGATTTACAATAAACGTCTGCTGGCATGTAGGTAAGAGTTTTAACATAGACCAATCAAGAGACAGAGAAACATCTGATGCCACATACATTTGCATTTCCTTTCTTAACTCAGGAAGAGTTTTTGAGTGTATGCTAATACATTTGTTTATCCTTCATCTACCATTTGTTGGCTGTTGTTTGCTTTGTACTTGTTCTGTACTTAAGGAGAGGAAAAGCTGTGTTCGGGAGAGTAACCGTGCGTTCTCTCCGTGGCCACGTTACATAAAGAAATGATTCAACAAATCTATTTGACTCCGTATTCTTTAGGAAGGAATTATTTTCCCTGACAGTTGGTGGTGACAATAAGCTAGTAAGCTAATGAGCTAGTTGATTTTGCGGTGGTTGGGGGAGGGGGGGCTTTTATCGGCAGGCGCACCGTGACCTGGGCGGTGCATTTGCTGCCGGGCTGGGACTTGCTGCTGGTGTTTTTCTCCGCTGGTTTTCGCCGTTGTGTTCTACCACTTGCTTTCTCTCATTTGCTCACATATAGACACACACACAAGCAAAGGTTGTCCCATGGTAGAATTATTCTTGATGTTTTTCTTTCAGTTACTTATTTAAATTAATTGTTATTATTTCAGCTCTCATGGCGGTGCTGTGTTGTTTATTTATGTTGCTTGACTGTTTCTCGTTTTCATTCCTCTCTCAATTGTCTTCCTATGTCAGCTGTTTATTGCTGCTGTTCGGCTGGTTGTCTCTTTGTTTTTGTTTGTTGTTTGTTTTTCTCCGCCCCAAGCCGCCCTCACCGTTCTCTTGCAGGTTTTGTTTGCAATTGGTGTTTCCTTCTGCTATTTCCTGTTGTCCCCACCCCCCATCCCCGTTCTCTTGCAGGTGTTGTCCTTTCTCTGTGCTGTCTGTTTATGTGGTGTTTCTATTCCCCATCCCCTTTTCTGACCCCTGTCTGGCCCGGTGACAAATAAATTTAAATAAATAATAAAACAGATAAAGGAGTATATTAACACTTTCTTGTTAAAGTAAAATCTGCCTGGCACAATATGGTATCCAGCTCCTCATACTCTACACCAGGCTGCTGGGCATGGCAGCTTTAAAAAAACAAATTTAAAAACTGTCAGTAGTTTTATTTGAGGGGAGGCCCACAGTCTCAGACTTTGAAAACCCCTGCTCTACAGTGACAGTATGTCTAATTCTTTTATTTGTACGTAGTCTTGGGTTGTCCTGAAGTCAAGTATATCAGTCATTTCCAGAAATGATGGAGCAATGTGTTTTTACATGACCTCAAGTATCAGAAAGGAAGTGATTTCAAGGTACAACTGTGTTAATTTTACTTGGCAGGAATTATTTATTTAAAATTTTACCAGAAACCCAAAATCAAATAATTTTCTAACATTCTAGTGGGATTTTGGGATTCGCCACAGAAAGTTAATAAAGGAAAACATAATAATATCCTTCCTTCACAACTTGACACTGGATCAGAAGTAGTAACCAGAGGTGAAAATGAAGGGCATTTGCTCAAGCACTATACTTAAACTTTAATATTTGTATTTTGGGCTACTCCTATGCAGTTTACCTCTACACAACAACCTTTTTTGCTAGAAATATTGCACTGTTTATTCCTCTATATATACCTGACAGCTGTAATCCCTAGTTACCTTACACATTCACATTTTACAAGCATAATATTTAAGATAATGAATATTGTGCATTTTTATAGATTCAATTACCCACAAGCATACACATTACTGTACTGACAATTTTAACAGCATTTTGCTGCTCTATACTCGGTAGTTTTTCCAGTAAAAGGACTTTCACTTGTAACTGTATTTTTACATTGTGGTACTACTGTTTTACTCAAACTGTATCATCCACCACTGTACAAGACACTTTATCTATTAAAAATGTTTTGATTTTGCCAATACGATACTTTGGATTATTTAGTGATCTGGAGCTTTTATTTTCATTATATATCATATGTTCTATGATATACTGTGTACTCTAATAACTGTTTTATTGTTGTACTTTTACCTTGTAATTATTGTTTTATTGTTGTACTTTAACCTTGTAATTACTGTTTTATTGTTGTACTTTTATCTTGTAATTACTGTTTTATTGTTGTACTCTTATTTTGTAAAGCACCTTTGTCAATCTTGGTTGTTTAAAGTGTGCTATATAAATAAAGTTGACATTGACAATATGAAAACAGAAAACCGGCATTATGTTCCATGGTCAGAACTTTGTTTTGACACTACAGACATCTGTAAAAGATCACCTACTTATAGTAGCTGTCCCCATAAATTTAATTAATTAAAATGTTTTGGATGTTTTGGATTTTGCCAATATGATACCTTGTATTGCTGGTACACTTGACATGTTTGCTGATGTTGCTTTTCCATGTCAGGGTTAGACAGTTCAGTAAAATAGAACACAAAGGAACACATACATACATACAGTAAATATTTTGACAAATTAAGATTTTGAATTGCTTCAGTAGCATCTTTTTTATTTTGTAAACATCATTATAAACAAAGTTCAGCATTAATACCAACAATCCATAATTATTAGATTGTTACTGATTCCAGACAAATTAATTGAAAAGTCATGCACTACAGTTTTAACCATTTGTTGTATCTTATTTAACCCTTTTCAAGAAATGTCTTTCTTGCAACTTGTAATTTTCCTTATTTACCAATAACAAAGTACTCATGTGCAGTCCAATCCAATACTGTACTATCTTTTACCAGTTATTTCAACACTTTGCTGACAAAGTGTCAAAGAAATGAAAAATGAGCTTTTAAAGCACATCATAGCCAGTTTTATCAAATGCATGAGCATTTACCTACAGCACACCACTCATTTTCATTTCATTCCACTAATACCCGAACCATGTTAATGTTCCTAATGTTTTACAAAATGTTCTGGCGCTCCACACTTTGCTGTTCAGAAGCGCTCATGATCAGAGGTCCAACAGAAACCACAACCTTTGGCTCAGCGGTCTCCTGGTCCACAGCCTCCACATCTCTCTCTACAGACAGACAAAGATGGTAAGATTTACAGTGGGGGAAATAAGTATTTGACCCCTTGCTGATTTTGCAGGTTTGCCCACTTACAAAGAATGCAACGATCTATAATTTTAATCATATGTACATTCTAACAGTGAAAGACAGAATCCCAAAGAAAATTCCAGAAAATCACATCATATGAATTTATTAAAATTGATAACCATCTGATGAGAAAAAACAAGTATTTGGCCCCCTGGACAAACAGCATGTTAATATTTTGTAGAAAAGCCATTATTGGCCAGCACAGATGTCAAACGGTTTTTATAGTTGGTGACAAGGTTTGTGCACATTTCGGCAGGGATGTTGGCCCACTCCTCCCTGCAGACAGCCTCCAAATCATTCAGGTTCCGAGGTTGTCGCCTGGCAACTCGAATTTTAAGCTCCCTCCAAAGATTTTCAATTGGATTCAGGTCTGGAGACTGGCTAGGCCACTCCAGAACCTTGATG